>NC_000079.6:71825017-72027517 GCF_000001635.26 Mus musculus | reverse complement strand
CAAGATGCCAAAGAGAAAAAGGGAGAAAGAAAGAAAGAAAGAAAGAAAGAAAGAAAGAAAGAAAGAAAGAAAGAAAGAAAACATTGGAAAGCAACAAAATACCAGAGTCAACAGGGACAAGATGTAATTTGAACTGTCAAAGACATCTGCAAATAATGAATGTGTATATCCAAGTATTTATCTCCTTGCAGAAGGTATTTTTTATGTCCTATTGACATTTATGGAAACTTCAGTGTAGCTTCCCTTGACTTCTGAGAGAGGCTTGGAGGGAGGATGACTATTTACATCAGCTGGTTTGGTTGCACCAAGTCAACAAACACTGTGATCTTCCATGCCTGCTATGCGGGAGCTGCGATTTTTATCTGCATAAGGAATATAAAGATGAGACCATGGTCACAGTTCAAGAGAACAGGTTCCTGAAAGAGGCCTGGGAGGAAAGAAAAGAGAGAAACAGCACAAGAAGTCAGGAGGTTGGGTGGAGCTCAACAAGAAGCTTCCTCAGCTGGGTCACAGGCATGTGCATAACAATGACCAGCGAGGTAATATCAGGTGATGCCACAACTCCAGAAACATTTAGTACTGACTTTTCTTTTGTCATTATGTTCAATTTGAAGAAAAAGGGGAATTGAAAGAAAACTTAATGTCTTAAAAGTGAAAATGGAGAAAATATATATTTCTGATTTCTAAAAAGGTGGAAGATTGAAAAAATAAAGCATCAATAGATGATCTTCAACTTATGCTCCAGAAGGTGAGCTATGGGCTGCAAACTTCTGTGCTGCCCACCAGGAGTATGGCCAGCTGTCTGTCTTGCTTCCAGACCCTACTCTCTGGCATCTTTCTACCTGGGCATGTCTGGGAGTCCATTCATGCCATTAACCAGCTTGCATGGAGAACCCAGGAAAGACATGTTGGATGGCATGAAATGTTGGTTAGACTAATAACTATGATGTCCTTGTTATCCCTAATTATCAACTTGACATAAGCTAGGATAACCTGTAAAGAGAGTCTCTATGAGATACTGTCTACATTAGGCTGGTCTGTGGGTATTTCTGTAGTGGATGTCTATAAATTAATTGATGTGGGAAGACGCTGCCCACTGTGGGGGGCTACTATTCCTTAGGCAAGAGTTTCTGAACTGTGTAGGAATGCAGAAATCAAGATGAGCATAAATAAACAAGCAGCTGAGCACTGACACATCCACTTCTTCCTGTTCTTCACATGGAAGCAATTTTACAGCTGTTCTAAAGTCCTGCTGCCTTGATTGCCTGCTGTGATGGGCTTGGAATTGTAACTAAAGTTAACCCTTTCTCTCCCAAGTTGTTTTGGGTCAGAGCTTTTCATCCCAGTGATAGAAACAAAACTAGGGCATTCTATCAACCTACATCTCAGTTATAATTTATATTGAGAGTCAAGGTTTGGAAAGTCTAAAAGAGATAGAAGTCCAGGTTTAAAATATACAAAAAGAGTAGAACCATTCATTAAAAAAGGTCAAGCGTGCCTTGAGGTTGAGGGGTAAGGAGCACCCACCAGTTCACCTCAAGTATATTTAAACACATCCACAGTCTAGATCCAGAACCTTGTAGCCTTCACCCCTACACAAAAGGAGAATGCCAAATATAAGCACCTTGTATGAAAGCTGCCACTCTGAGCAGGACCATGAGCACAGCCTAGTGTCACCACAGTTGCAGAAAGAGAAGGCACTCTCAGCTGCTCTGTCAAGGGAACTGGTGAAAGAATGAAAAGAGGATATGGGTACAGAAAGGTTGAAAGGCGCCATAGCCACCTGCAAAACCACAGCACTAAGCGTGAGGCAGGAACCTACAGGGAGTTATCTGCTGGACTCAAAGCCTTGAAGCACTGTGTGAAACACCACAGCAACTCCTCTGGGAGAAAATCTAGGTTAAGGCCTCTCCACACAGTGAGTGCATGAGGCCCCTGCTGAGACCTCCTCTGTTGGGAAATATAGGGATTCCCATGGGCCATGCATAACTGAAAGAAAGGGGTGGAACTGGAGAGATGGCTCAGTCATTAAGAGTACTAGCTCTCACAAAAAAGCCAAGTTCAGTTCTAGGCATCCATACAACAGCATATAACTATACAACTCCAGGAGATCTGGTATCCTCTTCAAATGTCCAAGGGTACCAGGCAACCACATGGCATACAGATATACATGCAGGCAAAACATGAGTATGCAGATAATAAAATAAATCTTTTTGGAAATTGGAGAGAAAGGGGATACATTTTAATGAGCAGAGCAGACCCCAACAATGGGTCAGTGTTCATGGGTCCAGCCAAATCATCCATGTTACATAATCATTTCACAACTCCACTAGCCAACATTATCCTTCTCTTTAGACCCAGGGAGCCTATTTTCATCTTCTCATCAGATCAAGAGCCACTGAGTCCACTCCACTCTTGAGAGCAAGAGAATTTGCCTGCATGAGGCAAGGCTTAGGAAAATACAGGGAGATCCAGAAGAGAAGCAGTGGCTTCTGGTTAACTCCAGAAGCATCCTAGGATACCCTGGGATGGGAGTCAGGCTTGGTTCCCGGTCTGGATGAGTGCTGGTTAGCCCGGCTCCTGACAGGTACAGTTTCCTATCTCCCTTCACATAGCAGACATTGACAAAATTCTCAGTGTTCGTAGACAACTCCATAATGACTCTTGCTTTGCCTCAAAAGCCTCAAATGGTAAGGTTCAAGAATTTTCATGTTAATGTGTTCCTTCCCATAATCAGGACACTGGTGGGAAAACTAGCTTACATTAGTGCTGGGAAGTCTTTGCTGTGTAGTATGTAAATTCAACTGCAGAGGCTAGAACAGGGCCTGGATTCTGGGTCCATCCTTGAATGACTCAGACCCAGTCTCAGAAGGCTTATAGCTCTACCCAAATGAACATTTCACTATAGCTAGTTGATGCATGTACGCCTGGTGAAGCCAGAATCTGGGATACTTAGCCTCCAAAGCTCGATCACCACTCTCCTCTATGCCCTTTCCATAAGGAATTTTATTCCAAAGCCAGCTAACCTTCCTTAGCTCTATGGGGAAGACAGAAAAGGAGAGGAGGACTGCTAATGCAACTAGGCACCAAGTGTTGGAGACCACAGGCAGATTCAGTTGATCTCTGCTTTACCCTCAGACTGTTTAGTGTCTGTCCAATAGAGGAAAATAGAAAGAACACAGAGTGTTCTAGAGAAGAAAATCAAGGTATATACCCTTCTAATCTGCTGTAATTTTCTCTTAGGCATCATAGAGTTTGTATAGCAGAAAGGAAAGCATCCACCAAAATGCAGGGGGTAATCAAAACCACGTGATGAATTTGAGCTCTGCTCCAGTGTGGTATATGGAATATAAATAGAACAGAGTCCATTAGAATAACTTGCTATCATCATGAATTATAGATGCCACAATGTTGCTCCAGAGTTGTCCCCCATTCACTTAAAATGGAACCCCATGTGCTGGTTGTTGGGGGATAAAGCACTGCCCTTTTCCTGAGAGTGAGCTGGGCTGAGCAGGATTCCCCTCCTACATAATTCTGGGAGCAGGCAGCTGGCTCTGTGCACAGCAGCCCTGGGCAGCACAGAACGCAGGCCCACTCAATGACCACGGGGATATCGAGCCATGTTTCCTCCATGAATCCAAATTGGTCTCGCAGCTGGAGAGGCATCAGTGGCTGATAATGGCCTAACAACCTCTAGCACTAACAGATACGACCTCAAGGTGCTGACAGGAATGTGAAATGCCCTGCCAAGTGCATGTGTACCACTGAGGGAGCTGGAAGCCACCTGGAAAATAAACCCTTTTAGAATAATAGGAGTAAGACCAAACTGTAGGTGTCTAGGTGCACCAGAGATTCTTTGAAGCATAATAACTGATTCTCCTCCATCTCCCCCCCCCCAAAAAAAAACATGTTTACAGAATACTCAAAATAAAGGTGAAGTCTGCCAGATAGGCGATGGGCCGAGGCAGCAGAACAGCTTTGAGTGATCTCCTACCATCCCTCTGATGCAGAGGTGAATGAGCCAGGGACTATCTGGACTCTGTCAGTGGTGAAGCCTTCCCCCAGCCCTGTGGAGACCAGTGCATGCAGGTGATATTTCTTCGCATGCTGTTTTCTATGGGTTTTCTGTACCCAAAGTTCGTTGACTACACATTCATTATAGCACTTATTAAACATTTACTGGATACTTATTCACTAAAGACAAGGGACACAGGTAATCCATGTGAAGTTCTTGTCACCTTGAGAGATGAGAGCATGGAGACCTAGAGTTCACAATGTAGGCCAGAAGCTGACTCAGAGAATGGAGTCCAGCTGCCTGACTATGAAGTCTTCCATAAGGAAAAAAAAAAACAACAACAACAAAAAAAACAGCTTCGAGTTGTTTTACACTGAAACGACAAACAAGAGTGGAATATTCTAGTTTCATGACAACTATTTGGTTCTGGTCTGGTCAGCCTAGCTATGAGGATCATTCGGTTTATGTCACCTCAATGCCACCATAAAATAAGGAACAGTGCTATCCCCCAAGGACCTGCAACATATCCAAGATCAACCACATCTTAGTAGCCTTTGGAATCTGGCACTAGCATTACACGTGCCTTACAGGGAGCACTTTCAAAGAAACATTCTCCTTTCAATTTCTACACACCAAGATGTCTAACACCTCATAGTGGATGGTGCTTCGAGAAATATAAAACAACTAGGAAGAAAGTTGAGTATAGGTTTGAATTTAATCATACTTTTAAAGTACATTCTATGTGCACAACAGTACCCACATATAAAAGAGCACTGGTTTAATTTCATCCTAAACAATACATGAATGTAAAACAGGGTCTCTTTGGCATCTGGCCTTGCTATCCAGTGCTTTTGTCTAGGGACAAGGGTTGCTTTCTGAATGTGCAGCATCCCACATACGTGGAAACCATAGAACACACACACACATGTGAGTGCACACACATGTGAATATACACAGGTGGTGGGGGTGGGCATCTGCTTACTGATTAGTTTTTTTCCTGCCATTCCTACTAAAAGCAAATCTGGGATATCTTCCAAAGAAGGAGCCCTAGGGCTCGAGAGGTAGATGAGTACTTATGAATTTTATGTGCTATTTGTGCAGAGGGCCTAAGTTCAGTTCCCAACTATCATGTTGGGAGGCTTACAATCGCATATAACCTCAGATCAAGGAAACACAACACTCTATACACACTCATGCCCTCACATGTGCACATGATTAAAAGTACAAATTAAAATAAGGCCCTTGACAGCCTAATAAAATGTATATGGTGGGGTTTGGGGGGGTTGCATTTTTAAAAGGCAGTGTTTCATCCCGACTCTCCATGCATGCCCTGGTACTTCCATGCTCTCTGCTAGTGATTGATCCGCCATGAGCCGCAGCCACCTAAAAGAATGGCAGATATAACAGACTGAGCATGGCTGATAGAGGCTATGAGTAACAATGTGGCCCCAGCTGCACCACTCATTGTTCATTGTCATAGGACACCTGACAAAAGTGATTTAAGGAGGAAAGAGTTGTTGCCCTCAGGATTTAGTAGTACAATCTCCTGTGGTGGGAAAACCATGATGAAGGGCAATAACGGAGCTCATCGTCATAAGCAGACAGGCAGAACATTGAGAGGCGTGAACCCTGATCCTTCCCTTTCTTCATCTTGTGACTTGTAGCTTGTGGGACAGTGCTACCCACATTCAGGATAGGTCTTCCTCTTTTAGTCAAATCTTCCTGTGAACAGCCTCATGAACACACCTACAGCTATGTCTCTGTGATGGTTTGAATGAGATTCCCAGTTTGGTCCTCAGTTGGTGATGCTGTTGGTAGGCTTTGGAGGTCTGACCTTGCTAGAGGAAATATGTCACTAGGGGAAGAATTTGAGAGGCGGAAGACTTGAGAGATTTTTGAGTTTGCTCTCTTTGCTTCCTGTGTGTGGTTAGAGAGGTCGGCTCCCAGCTCTTGCTTCAGACACCTGATCCTCCCACTCAACCTCCCATGACTGTTATCCCTCTGAGGTGGTCAATCTGATAACCTCTTTCTTCTGTAAGTTGTTTTGGTCGTGTTGTTATATCACAGCTAGTGAAAAGTAACCAATTCAGAATTTCATAACAGGGAGAGAGCTATTGCTCTGCCAGAATGGCCATGTTGCTTTTTTTTTTTAAGAGGAAACTTTGAAGTAGAAAGTCAGTTAAGTATAAAAAAGGGGGCTTAATGGACTTAAGTAAGTGCTAGGATATATTCAGACTTTGAAGGGACAGTTCATAAGCTTTCTGGGAGAAGCAATATCAACAGCTAACCTTGAAGCGATTTGAATAAGAATGACTCCCGTAAGCTCATATGTTTGAATATTTAGTTCACAGTTTCTGGAACTGTTTGGGAAGGATTAGGGGGTGTGGCCATATTGGAAGAGGTGTGCCCCTGGGGACAGACTTTGAGGTTTCAAAACCCATGCCATTTTCAGTTAATATTCTCTCTCTCTCTCTCTCTCTCTCTCTCTCTCTCTCTCTCTCTCTCCTATTTGCAGATGAAGAGGTAAACTTTTAGCTGTATATCTGTACATGCTCTCATGCTTTGGCTCTGTCGTCATGGACCCTAGCCTTCGGAAACCATAAGCCCAAGTAAATTTTTCTTTTGTTTTTGTTTGTTTGCTTTTTAAGTATGTTCCGAGGTCATAGTAATATAGGGTTAGAACCATTTTTGACATATTGTGACAAAAAAAATATATATATATATATAAGTAACCTCTTTCTGCCCTTGTCCCAAGAATTTGCCTGAGGATAAATTTAAAGGTATTAGCTTAATTTCTTTGGTGGAAGGTATTCCAACATCATTACTGACTATATTAACTCTAATGTTAATATTGACTACTCTTATTCATATCACAACGAAAAGAACAAGCAGAACAGATAAAAATTCAAAATGTACCTCCCCCTCCAAATAAAAGCAAAACACCAGTACTTCAAGGTTGGAGCTAAGCTTCTTGTAGAAAGAGATAAGCAGATTAAGGAGAAGCTTACTCTGCATAGGAATAAAATAAAGGGTATATGTACTCAAGGCACCCTACCCAGCTAAGCTTCCAACTTGGGAAAAAATACCTATGGAGTTCCTGCTCCTTGGGAAGAACTACAAACAAAAGTTGTTGAAAATATGATTAAGGGGGTGAGGGTACATCCCAAACTGACAGCCAGACTTGGCAGTGTACTCCTTCTGGCTCTGACTGTAGAGACATGAAGGCTGGAGGAGTGAAGAGCCATAGAACCTTCCTCCTCAGTTTCAGAGACCTGCTGAGGCCAGATATGTGGCAGAAGAGTCTGTTCTGAATCTCTGAGAGGCCAGTGCATGAAGCTGTGGAAATGAAGCTGGGGTTATATCAGGGATGCCCCCCGGTTGTTAGGGTTCCAGACCATTAGGATATATGCCATAGAGAACTGCACAGGGAAAATGAAACCAGCCCAAGAGAGAGCAGTGTGTTGCCATCAGCAAAGCTGGAGTGGAAGATCAATCTAAGCCTTCCAACATCAGATATGGATCTTTAGGATTGGACTTTGTTCTGGTGGGCTTTGGTTTCATTCTGGTTTAGCATCTCCTTACTGTGTCCCGTTCCTTCATTTTGGAATGGTAATGTGTGTTGCATGCAATTGTGTTTTGAAAGTATGTAATTTGCTTTTTAATTTTACAGAGATTACAATTAAATTGCTTGATTCTCAGAAGAGACTTTAGACTTCTATATAGTGTTGAGACTAAGATCTTAAAAGGTACTCTTGATGTTACATTTAGTGTATTTTGAATTTTTGTATTACCATGAAACTATGGTGGCTGAGGAGTGATTAAGATGCCCCCTATACTCTCTGGCATTTGAATTCTTGGTTCTCAGTTGGCAGATACTTGGGTGTTATTGTTTCCATAAATGTAAGACCAACTAAAACTTTCTTCTGTAAGCTGTCTTAATCATGGTTTTTTTATCATTGCAATAGAAAAGTAAGCAAAATACTTTCTCACTGGCCAATCTAATGAAGGGGATTCCTCAATTGACATCTCCACTTCTCAGATAACTCTAGGTTGTGTCAAGTTGATAGAAACCAAACAGCACATTTTCCCAATCACCTATCCCATGGGTATGCACACATCTCACCACAGGTACATGCATACATGTGCATGAGCATACAGCCAAATATCCTATGCAGAACTACAGTGCACACATGTATACACAATACACATATGTCATCACACATGCACATGCACGTAAACATTCACACACATACCATATACTCAGACATGAACACATAAACAAATGTCATCATGTGTCTACATGTAAATTGTCATAATCATGCATCCCACACACAGACCCATACAAGTTCACATATTATTAATAATTGTTTTTCTGTTGTTGTGATGAAACACTGTGATTAAAATTGAGAAAGGGTTTTCTTGGCCTTATAGTTCCAAAGAGATATGAGTCCTTCGTGGTGGGGAACTGTTAGATATGGTGACCAAAATAGCAAGATGGGAGCTAACATCTTTAAACATAAGCAAGGCACAGAGAAAATAAATGAACTATGAATGGCTTGAATCTTTAAATGCTCTGCTTCCAGTTAAATACTTCTTCCATCATGACAACACTCCTCAAATAATTCCAACAACTGAGACCAAGCATTCAATCAAATGCCCAAGAGTATCAGAAACATTTCTCATTCAAGCTATCACAGTATCCACTAGTATACATGTATGCTCACCAATATACATATTTCACTCAGAAACCCAGATGTATTCATAAGATTCATAGAGACCCACCTGAATAGGTGTGCACTCCTATATCTTTCTATGTGTGCATGTGGTTATCCTGCTATATCTATATGTACAGTGCTTCACACACATGAACCCATCCTGGATACATACTCATGAATAAACTTGTATTATGAAAAGACTTGTATGAGAAACTGGCTGGTGTGTGTGGAGACTGTGAGTTGTATCCATTGCATCGGGGAGGCAGGCATCACCTGACTGAAGAGGAACACCTTAGGTCCTGTCCAGGTTCCCAGAAGAATGGAGGAGCCCTGCATGGGAGCATTCTTTTCTCCGGGCACTCAGTAGTTAATCTCATCTACACAGATCAGGACAGCCATAGCAGAGACAGTGTGAGCCCTATACCTCTGAAACAGCCTAGCTACTAGTAACTTCCCCTGTCACAGTAACACCGCTCTGTTTGAACATGTGTCATTCCAACCATGAAATGATCTGGGCAGCAACTTCACCTTAAATTGCTTTCACCTGCCATTTAAAAATAACCTTCAGAAGATTGTGTCAGTTCATGACATACACAGCAAAGTGCTCAAACTCTACGAAGGGTTTTGGTCAGCATTGCCACAGATTCTTTACCATCCAATTGTGCAAGGCTGGGAGCTGGGAATGTCCTGGTTCAGGAAACAGCCTGTGAGCCAAAAAAATCCACCTGACCCATCTCTCCTTATGGGAAGCCCCGTGCATTCTTCCACCTTGATCTTATTAAGGAAACATAAGGAGTTGATTCTTTAGCAGCCGAGCAATCTGATGGCTATGAACTGCTTACTCGTGTGAGGTAAATTAGCTCCCGCAAAGCATTGCTCATTAATTTGCTGCATTTTACAATGCCATTGACTACATGTGACTTTTTAATGTCTCAAATTTCCTACCCAGTCATTAGCAGCTCTCAAAACCCTCCCTGACCTTGGCCTTAAAAAGGAGATCCTCTGTAGGATAGGATGAGGTCAAAACTGTGGGCACCTAAACCCATTTGCCATTCTGGACTCACCAACGCCACCCAACTGCTACAAGGAAATCAACTCCAGGCAATATGTCTTTATATCTTTTATGATCCTCATAGTTGTGACTGTTCTTGACCTGTGCAGTGGCTAGGAATGGACTCTCCCAAGTCCCTGTCCCACTCTGTGGAATCCAGCTAGGAGATGTACTTCCCACTTGGGTCTAAGCTGAGAAGAACAAGCCTACCTTCTCTAGGGCAGCATGTGGAGGAGCCACTACCCACCGAATGATGACTGTGGAGGGACTAAAGGGTGGTTATACCCAGAGAGCAGCAGCCTGGCGTCTGCCATCATCTCTGCCTCATGTGCTTCCTAGGCATGTGCATGCTCTCCTGTAACCATCTTCTGCACACACATCACATCCCCATTTCTGGGTCTCTACTCCTGCTGGTATATAAAGCACATCTTTTATGCACTGTTTACTTGTTCTTCTTGTGTCTGAATGCATCAACCCGAGAAGAGCACCTTAGAGGAGGAAGGCTTTCTTCTGGCTCGGGGGTTGAGAGTGCAGTCATTGCTGAGGAAGGATAGCTCACTAGCTCACAGTAAAAATTAACCATGGGCGGGGGGGGGGGGGGGAGAAAGAGTCAACACTTTCTTGTGTGTCTGCCAAAGTCTGAAGGGACAAAGCTCAGACTAAATCGGTAGCTTCCAGGACAGCTCTGGAGAAGTCTTTCCCATGCTAAATGGGAACTTACAAAGTGGCATCGTTGAGCTGGTTTGATGTGCAGATAAAGGACTCAGTCAAAAGTCTTAAAATGGGCTCAGGTAGGTGCCACTGGAGGCCCGAACACAGATCCTAGAGAGCTGGAGTTACAGGATTTTGTGACTCGTCCATTGTGAGTGCTGACAACAGAAATCAGGTCAGAACTCAGAACTGATAGAGAAGTAAATGCCCTTAACCACTGAGCCATCTCTCCAGTCTTTATATATTTTCTGTTTTGTTTTGTTTTGTTTTGTCATTCCGTAGACCAGATTAGTGCAGAACTCATAATAAAGCTCAGGCTGACTTTGAGTCCTCATTCTGCAGCCTACCAAGTACTGAGATTACTGGCATTCACCACCATAATATCCATGATTGAAAATTACTTTTCCCTTGTGATTGACCATGGTGAAATGGCCTATGTCTAATCTAGTTGCTTTGGGCCAGTAATGAATGACAGTTTCATATAGTTCAAATTAACACACACGTTGATGTATTTTTATTCTTTATGAGACAGGTTCTTTCTGAGTCTCTGCCTCCCAGATGCTGAAATTACTGAGTATATCACCACAACCATTTATCTGGTACTGGATAGAACTCAGGACCTCCTGCATGGTAGGCAGACATTATCAACTGGGCTATATCCCCAGCCTTAACACATTCTTTAGTAAAGAAGTAAAGATGTCAGAAGCACTTTTATGCATGGTTTCCTGCAAAAATTAACCACCCCCAGGCAAAGCCCCTGACCCAAAGTTCGGACCACTCAGGGCATCGTGCAGAACCTCTTCCTCCCCCACAGTTTGCAAAAGCAAGTGAACTGAGATTAGAAGTCAGCAGGCGTCAGCCTGTTCAGGAGTGTGGAAATGAAGTCTTGAAGAAACTGGGTGAGAAGTAGAGTCCTTTTGACTGTTGTCTCTTGCTTTTTAATGTTCTCAGAAACGGCTGTATCTTTCTTGGTCCCTCAAGGATTTTTAGATAAAAAGAGAGGTTTTATCTTTGCATGTCTATAAGCAGTGAAAAACTCAGGAGACCAAAACCTACAGGCAATTCAAATAAACTAAATCCGATCAAGGTAATATCAATGCCAGAATTAGAAGGAACCCAGAGAGAATATCAATAACAACATTAAAACAGCAGGCTTCAACCGGAATCAATAGGCAGAATAAACAGAAAAAATTAAGTCGCAAAGTGTTAGTAGATAAAAGCCTCTTGCTCATTAAAATTCTGTGTGTCTTTGTGTCTCTTCATCAACCCACCTATATATCTGTGCAAGTGTATCAAAGTTTGTAATGTAAAAGAATGATGAAATAATCTAATTAATTTCCGGTGTCATTCTACATATTTCTTTCAAGTTAAAACTGCAATATTAATAATGGTTTGCGGTTTAATAAAATATCTTTATGTCCTATTAACTCATATATCAGCTTGTAATAAAAGACATTTTCTATCAAATAGCTAAACTTCAAAAGGATTTTGCTTTAATCGGAGGGGGGAAAAATCAGGTCCATTTCATTTGTACTGAATAACCTCGCTCCGTTTTGCAGGAGGGCTGGTGTCTTTAGCTGCTGTTCTCATGAAAGGGATTCCAGTGGGCAAAAAGTAAAAGAGATAGAATATATTGAAGAAGTCACAGAGCGAAAGGTCTGCTTCTTACTTCGGCAGGCAAGGGACCATGCTTAGAGGAGGCAGCCAGCCCTGGAGTCCCTAGTGAAGGTGCTGGTCCCAGGAGCCTGGAGCACACAGGTACCAGCAGTCCAGGGCTAGAATTTCAGGAATGCTACCAAAAGACAGAAATCCAAGCTATAGGACAAGAGCCCTATTTAGCCCTCATTTAAATCTCAAATCCTGCTTACTGACAAGTTTTGTTGGACTGACAAATAATTTTAAAATAACTTGCTCACCTGCCAGTGTACCCAAATTCTGCTATGAAGACCAAGACTTGCCACCCCAGAAGCCTACTCAGGGCTTGGATCAGCAGACCCTTTTCCTGCCGTCCTCTCTGTCCTGGTCATGGGCCAGATGTGATCTCCGGCTATTTGGAATATCCTAAAATGGTATGACCACTAGCCTCAGAAAGGACTCAGGGGCCTTCACATCCACCCTACCTCTGAAGGCAGATTATAATATCTTAGATTATTAAGAGCTTAGAAATTAAAATTGAAGTTCAGTCTAACCAATAACCTTTAGTTTTTCTCATAATCATTTCCTCAAAGAAACTCAGGAACATCTTTCTTAGTGAGAACACCCTTGGTCAGGGCTATGTTCTAGAGAAGGGGGAATAAGGACTGGTCCAGGAATGTGACAATATTTATGTTTCACCCTCATCTGTTACGTAGGGGGCGAGAAAAAAAGGGCAAAGAAGCTTTCTCGGTGTCAGAGAAGGGCCTAAACCATGTCACCAGGAGAGAAAACAGGACAATGTTAAGCAACCTGAAGCCTCAAGTCAGAGAACATGAGCCTGAAATAGAATCCACCCCAAATCCTTTCCCTCACTGGAAAATCTGTGTATCGTGAATGGTGCAGAACCAAGAGAAGAAAAGAGGCTCTACTACAGGAGGATGAGTCCACTAGAATCCCTAGAGGAATGAGGGTGTTACCAGTCTGTACTCTACAATCTCTTTCATGCCAAACTTAACCTGAGTTCACCCAGAGAATAGTCATAGGCCTTTGTTAGGGATTCTCCTGGTTATTGTGGAACCCAAGTTCTTGATGTCTTGGGGATGTCTTTCTACCCCAGTGAGGAGGCATTGCACCCAGCAGTGACTTAGCACTTCAGTGGATAAACACACCTCCAGCCATTTCCAAGACTCACAGCACCTGGGTCTCTGCAGGAACTAGAGTTTCCTGGTTCACACAGAGTCATCTCATGGGCACTTTCTGTTCCTCATTGCTCTCTGTTGTATCACTGACAATTTGTCCAGAAAACTTCTGCCTAAGGTCACATTTCCTCTCAGATCCTTTCATCTCTCCTACTTATATTCTAGAAATGTCTGACCCTTGTGTGTGTCCCTTGAAAAACATCTTCAGAGCAGAGAGTGTTAGCCAGAGCGTCACCGAGGCTTAGTGATGGGGTGTTGGGGAAGATGGGAGAAGAATTTCCCTTGAGTTTTTGTATCAGTGGTGGTATATGTTCATAATATTAGAATCACTTTCATATTATAAGGAGATTCTTGCTCAGTATCTCGTTCTCTCAAGGCTATGAAATTTAAAAAGAGGTTTATGACAAGAGTTTCAGCCCAGGGTGACTGGGTCCCAAGATAGTATGTGAGATAATTGGCACCAAGTAGTTAGAATTCAGAAATGGGGCAGGGGGTTCCCTGTGCACAGGTCACACACACACAGACAGGGACACTCACAGATATATACACACAGAGAGACAGACATACAAACAGACACACACAGGAAGAGAGAGATACACATAGAGACACAGAGACCGATATATAAACAGACACACAGACACACACAGGACTGGATAAAACATTTTTGTCAAGTCAGGGGCAAAGTTAGAAGTGGCTAAGAGATTAAGAACAACAGCTGCTTTTGCAATGCACTCATGTTCACTCTCCCGAACCCACATGATACCTCACAACCATCTAACTACAGTTGCATGGAAACCAATGCGTGCTCTGACCTTAAGCACCATGCATGCTTCTGTTTCACATACACATGAAATAAGATAAATAAATCTGAAAAAAGGAATGTGAATGGACTTAAGAAAACGTATGCTCATAGGAACTCACAGAGACCATGGCAGTAAGCACTATGGCCACACAGTTTTAAACCAGATGTGATTCTAGTGCTAGGAAGGGGGAGTAGGCATGGGTTCTCATCTCCAACCAAGAAAATATCTGAAATTGGCACCAACTGGGAAAGGAAATATTAGTTCTCTCCAATACATCTCACTGGGTAAATTACCCACACTTCAGGAGAGGCCTTATTCCCAGGAGTATGTTAGCCCACACATGGTAAACTGCAAAGTATTGTTATAGAGTTGTTTTTGTCTCATTTTGCTTTGTTTGTTTGTTTAGTTTTGCTTATTGGTCTTTTGCTTGACTACTCTGTTTTCTGTATTGTTTGTGAGGGGTGATTGTGGGGTGTTTCTTGGTTTTTGTTTATTTTGTTTTCCTAAGGAAAGACAAAAAGGGTCATCAATTTGGGTGGATAGGAAGATGGGGATGAATTGGTTATGTATAAAATGAAACAAACAAACAAACAAAATACCCCCAAAGTCAATAAATAAATAAATAAATAACCCGCTTGAAAAAAAATGCCCTGTGACCTGATTGATGATTTCTCAAACAAAGGGGAAAAGGAGTTAAAAAAACATCTAAAACAAAGAAGAAAGGAAGAAAGGAAGAAAGGAAGGAAGGAAGGAAGGAAGGAAGGAAGGAAGAAAGAAAGAAAGAAAGAAAGAAAGAAAGAAAGAAAGAAAGAAAGAAAGAAAGAAAGAAGAAAGTTCATTATTCCTAGGTGGGGAAGTGAAAATAAAAACTGTGAGCTTTTATCTCACTGGAGCCGGAACAGCAAACATCAATAAAACAAGTGCAAGAAATGCTGGAGTGATATGGGGAAAGCAAAACCTGTGGTTGTGGGTGGGGTATGGTAAAAGGAAATACCCTTCACTGTTGCTGGGGTTGTAGCTACCACAACCATTCTGGAGATCTGTGTGGACAATTCTCAGCAAGCTAAAAATGGTATCTGCCACATGACACTGCTATTTGTCTCTGTGGCATATATACACAGAACTGTACATCCTACTACACAGATACTCAGACATGTGCATTGCTACTCTACTCCCAATAGCTAAGAAATGAAAACAAGGCAAATGACCTTCAGCCAAGGAATAGATAATGAAAATGTGGTATGGCCTGGCCACTGCTCTACTGACCTGCTGAACAAGGAACATCCAGGCCTGCCTAACAAGAAAAAGACAGGTTAGATTCCCTTTCTCCCCTTTCCCCAGCCCATCCACCAGGCAGGCCCAAGTGCCTTGAGCTACTGTTGTCTCTGGAGCTACACTGTCTGGCCACTGTTTTGCAGGCCTTCATGAAGGTCTGACAATCAAGGAATATCCAGACCCACGAAATAAGGAACACCAAAGCTTATTATAGAAAGAACATCCTGTCTAAGACTGTTCATAGGAGGCCTGCTGGATGGGGAACATCCAAACTAGACCTGCCTTCCAGGTACCTGCTACACCACGAAGATCCAGAGACAACCAAATGGCTAAAGGCCGTCATAAGAACACAAACAACAAGAACCAGGGTAACATGACAGCTTCAGAGCAAAGCTATCCAACTACATTGAACCCTGGGTATCCTAATATAACCAAAGCATAAGAAAATGACCTTAAAATCAACAGAAGCTGGAAAGAACCCAGATACCCCTTAACAGAGGAATGGATACAGAAAATGTGGTACATTTACACAATGGAGTACTACTCAGCTATTAAAAAGAATGAATTTATGAAATTCCTAGCCAACTGGATGGACCTGGAGGGCATCATCCTGAGTGAGGTAACACAATCACAAAGGAACTCACACAATATGTACTCACTGATAAGTGGATATTAGCCCAAAACTTATAATAACCAAGATATAAGATACAATTTGTTAAACGCATGAAACTAAAGAAGAATGAAGACCAAAGTGTGGACACTGTGCCCCTTCTTAGAATTGGGAACAAAACACCCATGGAAGGAGTTACAGAGACAAAGTTTGGAGCTGAGACAAAAGGATGGACCATCTAGAGACTGCCATATCCAGGGATCCCCCATAATCAGCTTCCAAACGCTGACACCATTGCATACACTAGCAAGATTTTGCTGAAAGGACTCAGATATAGCTGTCTCTTGTGAGACTAGGCCGGGGCCTAGCAAACACAGAAGTGGATGCTCACAGTCAGCTATTGGATGGATCACAGGGCTCCCAATGGAGGAGCTAGAGAAAGTACCCAAGGAGCTAAAGGGGTCTGCAACCCTATAGGTGGAACAACAATATGAACTAACCAGTACCCCGGAGCTCTTGACTCTAGCTGCATATGTATCAAAAGATGGCCTAGTCGGCCATCACTGGAAAGAGAGGCCCATTGGACACACAAACTTTATATGCCCCAGTACAGGGGAATGCCAGGGCCAAAAAAAATGGGAATGGGTGGGTAGGGAAGTGGGGGGAGAGTATGTGGGACTTTTGGGATAGCATTGGAAATGTAATTAAGAAAAATACGTAATAAAAAATATTTAAATAAATAAATAAATACAGATCTCCTAAATGAAAAAGAGAGAGAGAGAGAGATAGTAGGTAGCTTTAAAGAGGACATGAATAAATTCCTCAAAGAAGTACAGGAAAATGTGATCAAAGAGGTAGAGATCTTTAAAAAGGACACTAATAAGTCCCTTAAAGAAATACAGAAAAATACATTTAAGCAGGGGGGAAGACTTGAACAACCCATTCAAGACTTGATAATAGAAATAGAAACAGTAAAGAAAATAATCTAAGGTAATCCTGGAGAAGGAAAAACCTAGAAAAAAGAACAAAAACAACAGATGCAAGCATCAGTAACAAACCAAGAGATGGAAGAGGCAATCTCAGAAGAAGAAAAAAATGGATATATCAGTGAATGAAAATGCTAAATCTAAAAACATCCTGACACAAAGTATTTGGAAAGTCTGGGATAGTGTGAAAAGACCTAACACAAAAATAATGGGACTAAAATAAGGTGAAGGGTTCCAGCTGCAAGGAAAAGAAAATATTTTCAACAAAATCATAGAAGAAAATTTCTCTAATCTAAAGAAAGATTCTTATAAAAAAAATACAAGAAATCTACAGAACACCAATTAAGTTGGAACCCGTAAAAATACTCCCATCACATAATAATCAAAACACAAAATCTATAAAACGTGCACACCCACAGATTAGAGACTGGAGGCTGCTTGAAAAGCCAGTGTTTATTAGGATAGAAAATTAGATAAGCCTAGATGGATGGTGTGCCCCATTCTCTCAGCCTTCATTTAATATTCCCAAAAATCTGCCTGCACTCACTCTTAAGATTTAACCATCACCACCACCACCACTACAACCACCCCCACCCCCACCATCCCCACCACCACCAGCACCCACTTTCAAGAAATACAAAAAGTAATTAATATGAGAGATATGTAGGCTGGCAGAGGATCAGCAGCTTTTACCCAAGTAACAGGCTACTCAGGGAATGAAAGTGGTTTCTTGTTGCTTATATGAAAGCGTTAGTCAGATATAAAATTAATATATTATAACTTTAACCTGAATTACACTTTAATTAGTCTTACTCCATTAACAAGTGAGACTTGGCCCTCCCGTCAGTCACCCTTATCTCTTGGCATGTTCCCACTACTGATTTCTGTCTGGAGGATCACTCCACAAGGCCACACTCACTCCTTATCCTTTTCTCGGGCACAGATTCCTGCTCTGAATGCCCTGTGCAGTTGGTGCCTGGAATGTGGCTTGCTGAACAGTGGCTGCCCACCATTTGTGCAGCTCTTTATAAAGGAGCCTCTACTGCTGAGCCAGGGTACACTAAGTAAGACAGCACCAGAAGGAGTCACAGTCCAGTCCTCCGGGCCACCCATAACCCAAACTTCAGATCAAGTCCCCAGACAGGTCTTCAGAGAGAGAGAGACCCAGTCTACCTCAACTGGGGCTATACACTAGTCAAGGCCATGTCAAAGCCAGTGTTCATTGGGCTGAGTGTTCTGTGTATAAAGATGGCAATGAGTTGGGTAGCCACACCAGAGCTGCTTGGACCTTGGGGAACCCTCCATTACTGGGGTTCTTTAGTAGCACCAAACCTCAGTAGTTTGTGGAGAAGAAGGTAGGAGGCTGCTGCCCACAGGATACCGATGACGTCAACCCTGGAGTCTGTCTATACAAAAGTCCAGCCTGGCAAACCTGGGTTTCTCCAGGACAAGCATGGCTCCAGAACTACTAGGAACCATCACATCTCTGGTGATTCACCAACTCAGAACAAGAACATAGTAGAAGCATATATGCCTGGAGAGGGCAGATCAGGCATGTCCCCAATTCATCAATCCTAACTCACATTCTTCACTGTCTACTACCTGATCCAAATAGGAGGTACCAGTGAGCTGCACACCTCTGGGCTCTGCACTCTAGGGCCCTTCTTAGTGCCTGGGATATAGCAAATGCTCAGTAAGTATTCATTACTTCAAAGAGAATGTGGTGGAGGCTGAGAAGGAAAATGTGGTGAGCCCCTGTCTTCAGACAAACACCAATAAATATGCAAATTTGTGGTCTAATCAGCTCTTCTTACTTTCCAATTCAATCCCAGCAACCCAGGAGGTAAATCTCTATAAATTGTGGCAGAATATGACTTGTAAATAGCATTTTTTAAATCCTCAAAGCATAGCCATACTTTTAGGATGAATAAATTGTTGATGTAAATGAGTTTATGTAACTGCTTCATAGTTCAAAAAAATAACACTCGGAGCAATAATGGGAAGCAAGTATAATTCCACAAGGATGAGGAGATTTGGTAAGGAAAGGCTAGGCTATCAGCTAGCTGAGCTTTTGCCACAGGGAGCTGAATGAGTCAGCTCTGAGGGTTAGATGCGACTTGGTCTGGTTTAGTCTCTAGCTAGCTAGCCTTGGTATCTCCTCTACTCAAGGTCTGAGGCTGCCTCAGGCAAAGCTGTGAATCCTACTTGGTTTGTTCACTGAATGGATCTCCATTTCTGTTCCCCAAGTGCTGAGCACTGTCTTGGTGCTACGGTCAAGAAGATATTCCAGGCCTAAACATTCCTAAGAAGGACCATGTCCCCTGGCTGTGAGTAGCTTTAGTACAGATGTTGAAGTAAGAAACTGCTTTCCCAGGGTACCATGTCACTGCCAGGGACCTGAGCCTTTAGGTGACAAAAGGTAAGACATAGGCAGTCACTAGAAGTGTAGCAGAGACATGTGCTACACTTCAGACAGATCACATTTTTTTAATACTTTTTTTTGTGGGAAGCCATATGTGCCGTTGCTGAGTGGCACTGACTACTGCTGGCCACCACACATAAGATTGGACAAACAACCAATGTGTACATATGCAGTAAAGTTTTTTGCAAAGACACTGCCTGGCCCAGGCATGATAATGAGGTTCTGTAAGGTACTGAGAGTATAACCAATCAGATGTGAGACATGCAAATGAGGTATGATAATGAGGTTCTGTAAGGTACTGAGAGTATAACCAATGAGATGTGAGACATGCAAATGAGGTATGATAATGAGGTTCTGTAAGGTACTGAGAGTATAACCAATGAGATGTGAGACATGCAAATGAGGCTTAGTGCATAACCAATCCGGGTGTGAAACACGCCCCTCCTAGGCCTATAAAAGCAGCACCAGTTCTGGGCTCGGGGTCTTTTCGCCTCTACAATCAAGCTCTCCCAATAAACGTGTGCAGAAGGATCCTGTTGCAGCGTCGTCGTTCTTCCTGGCCAGTCGAGCGCGCGCAAGAAGTGGTGCAGGAAACCCTTTTACACCCTGTATATTTTTTAAGAAAAAGATTATCTCTAATTGGGCAGATCAAATTAATACTGCTGACACTATAAGTCAGATAGCAGAAAAAACGTCTGAGGCATTTCTTACCCTGCAAAGGGTGGATTCTCATATCACCTCAGGGTTAATGTTAGTGAATCAGAGTGGATATTTTACAACATGACATGGAACAGATGATGGATGTCATACAAATGAGTTGTGTGGCATCCACATTGCATGTATGCATTACTCCCAATAGGTATATTAATAATTCTTTTATTAAAAGTACAGACCTATCGAATTACCTGAAGGGGAACTGGTCGCAGGAGCTGGAAAGGTTGCAGACGAGGCTGCAGATACAGATCCTGAACCTTAATGGGACCAGAGTGGAA
The DNA here is from genome assembly GCF_000001635.26 of Mus musculus. Taxonomy (NCBI): domain Eukaryota; kingdom Metazoa; phylum Chordata; class Mammalia; order Rodentia; family Muridae; genus Mus; species Mus musculus. The sequence continues at coordinate 72,007,103 of NC_000079.6, read as the reverse complement.
CCAGTGACCCTCGGAGACTTTACCTCTTACCTCTGCTTTTTCTTACTTTAAGGAATGGGTGGGAGTGATTTTGCTTGGTGCTGCCATATGCTGTGGACTGGTGTTCATGCTCTGGTTGGTATGCAAGTTCAGAACCCAACAAAAACATGACAAGGTGATTATAACTCAGGCACTTTTAGCTATTGAAACGGCTCCTCCCCTGAAATTTGGTTATCTATGCTCAAGAATTAGTCAGCATCTGAGTTCTCTGCTCTTGCACTCCACAGCACTGAGATGAGAGAGACTCAACGATCATTGATCAGCCCTTGCACATCACTGAGGTTTCCTCATTGCAAGCGATAGGGTGATCATGATTTCCCCACTAACTCATTTTTTGGCTGACCTCTTTTGCAGAGTTCGCCCTAGGTCATTTAGCAGTTATTGTCACACAGCACTGCGGTATCCAGAGACGGCAACTTTCTTCGTGCACAGTCCAACCTAAGACATGGGGCCCGGTGGCGATAGGGTTACCCTATGACGGGTAAGGCTGTGACATTAGAGGAACGACCTAAAACAGGAGCCACGGCGGATGGGCATAATTGCACAGGCCTAGTCCAGTCTCATTTTATTAAAACAAACAGGGGGAAATGTGGGAAGCCACATGTGCCGTTGCTGAGTGGCACTGACTACTGCTGGCCACCACGCATAAGATTGGACAAACAACCAATGTGTACATATGCAGTAAAGTTTTTTGCAAAGACACTGCCTGGCCCAGGCATGATAATGAGGTTCTGTAAGGTACTGAGAGTATAACCAATCAGATGTGAGACATGCAAATGAGGTATGATAATGAGGTTCTGTAAGGTACTGAGAGAGAGTAGCCAATCAGATGAGGAACATGCAAATGAGGCTTAGTGCATAACCAATCCGGGTGTGAGACAGCCCCTCCTTGGCCTATAAAAGCAGCAACAGTTCTGGGCTCGGGGTCTTTTCGCCTCTACAATCAAGCGCTCCCAATAAACGTGTGCAGAAGGATCCTGTTGCAGCATCGTTCTTCCTGGCCAGTCGAGCACGCGCAAGATTTTTTATTACATATTTTCCTCAATTACATTTCCAATGCTATCCCAAAAGTCCCCCATACCCTCCCCCCCCACTCCCCTACCCACCCATTCCCACTTTTTGGCCCTGTCGTTCCCCTGTACTGGGGCATATAAAGTTTGCATGTCCAATGGGCCTCTCTTTCCAGTGATGGCCGACTAGGCCATCTTTTGATACATATGCAGCTAGAGTCAAGAGCTCTGGAGTACTGGTTAGTTCATAATGTTGTTGCACCTACAGGGTTGCAGATCTCTTTAGCTCCTTGGATACTTTCTCTAGCTCCTCCATTGTGGGCCCTGTGATCCATCCAATAGCTGACTGTGAGCATCCACTTATGTGTTTGCTAGGCCCCGGCCTAGTCTCACAAGAGAAGCTATATCAGGATCCTTTCAGCAAACGCTTGCTAGTGTATGCAATGGTGTCATCGTTTGGAGGCTGATTATGGGATGGATCCCTGGATATGGCAGTCTCTAGATGGTCCATCCTTTTGTCTCAGCTCCAAACTTTGTCTCTGTAACTCCTTCCATGGGTGATTGTTTCCAATTCTAATAAGGGGCAAAGTGTCCACACTTTGGTCTTCGTTCTTCTTCAGTTCAGACAGATCACATTTGTGGGGTCATGTGAGCAAACTATACTTGGGTGATTGCCCAACACTTAGCATGTTTAGGGTGCCTTGGGTCAGTGGCCATAAGGCAGGGAAGGCAGGGAGCAACCACATGCCTTTTACCCAAGGAGGCTTGCTGCAAAGATATAAAACAAAATACTGTATGCCTAGAAAACTCTTAATAAAAGCCTTTAATTCAATAGATTGGAAGGCAAACACTGTAGAAATTGCTGATGAAACTCCACATAGATTCTGTCATTTTTGTTTTACTAGTTATCATATCTCCCTGGGTGGAATTACAGGTCAAGGCATGGACACTCCATATGCTTTGACAGTGACTAAAGACCAAATTAGCTGAGTCAGCCCTTACACTCTATGCTTTAAATTTACACATAACAATTGTACATACTTATGAAGTACGCAAAACAATTGTACACACTTATGAAGTACACAAAACAATTGTACATACTTATGAAGTACACACAGAAATTACACGTACTTTTGAATTACACATAGCAATTGTACATATTTATGAAGTATATATAGTAACTGTACATACTTGTGAATTTCACATAGTAAGTGCACATACTTATGAATTATACATAGTAATTCTAAACAGCAATTGTACATACTTATGAAGTACACATAGCAATTGTACATACTTATGACTTACACATAGCAAATGTATACACTTATGAAGTACACATAGCAAATGTATGTACTTATGAAGTACACATAGTACATAGTTATGAATTACACATAGTAATTTTACATACTTATGAATTACATATAACAATTGTACATACTTATGGATTATACATAGCAATTATACATACTTATGAATTACACATTACAATTGTACATACTTATGAAGTATATAATAACTGTGCATACTTATGAAGTACACATAGCAATTGTACATATGAATTACACATAGCAATTATATATATTTATAAATTACATATAGTAAGTGCACATACTTATGAAGTACACATAGCAATTGTACATGCTTATGAAGTACATGTGGAGATTCAACCATCACCTTTCATAGACTCGCCAGATCAAGGGTGACTTCCATCTGTGTCTCAGTGTGTTGTATATGGTATTCAGCTTGTCTCTTCTAGCTGTTCCAAAGGATGCAACAGGTGTCCGTGTGCTGTCAAGGCCCCTTCTACTGTGGGATTCTAGGACCCACTCCTCTTACCTAATTACATTGCTGCCTGATGTTCAACCCCTTTCTGCCTCTTTTCTCATATGGCCTCTGGTAACCCAGAGTCTACACTCAAATGAACAATGTTTAGCTTCCATGTGAGAGAGACTCTGTGACAGTGCTCTTACTATGAGTATCTTACTACTCTTCACATAGAGACAATCTTCCCAGCCTCATACATTTTTCCAGAAATGACAAGATTTGACTCCTTTATATCTATGAACAATATTGTATTTGCATACATGCTGAGATACACACACACACACACACACACACACACACACACACACATACACACACACACATATATATATATAAAGGTGATGGTTGAATCTCCACATGTACTTCATAAGCATGTACAATTGCTCATACATATATATATATATATATATATATATATATATATATATATATATATATACACACACACACATATCACATACATACACACACACACATACACACATATCCACTGATGGATGCTTATGTGGGTTTTGTAATTCTGTAGTATTTAGAACTTCAATAAACATGGGTGCCAGGTCAACTGTCTTCTGATTCCATCTCTTGTGGATGTATTTTCATGAATATGATCATGTCCATCTGGTAGACCTATTTTCAATTTAAATATTTCTGTTTTTGTTAATACACTAACTGTCCATTTACTATAGTTCCTGGGGTATGTCTACATACATATCTAGTATGATAATCAAAGTTAGCCTCTTACCCACCTCCACAACTTCCCCATCTCTAAAAATCACTATTCTGCTTTCAGGTGGACATTCTTGGTCTCTGTATGTGTGGGAGAGGATGGAACTCCCCCTTCTCTGTGTCTGGCTATCTTCATCCACACCACTCCCTCCAGTTCATCCATTTTACTGCTAATGACAGAATTTTGTTTAGCTGCATATCTATATAGTGTTCCTTTGCTCCTATGCAGTATTTTCCTGACCCACCCATGTGCTGATTGTCCAACACTGACCCAGATGGACACCTGAACTGGGATGGCTGAGTTATATGTAGGTCAGCTCTTAGATTTATGAGGTGTTTCCATTCATGCCACACCTTACAAAGTTTTAGTTTGTCTTCCTAATCAGAGTAAGATGTCACTCTTTGCAGTTGGGCTTGCCCTTCCTGAAGGCTAATGAAGTTTAACCTTTTATTTCGCTCACAGTTTATTGGCCACTGAAGTTTCTTTCCTTTTCTTTCCTTTCCTTTTCCTTTTCCTTTTCCTTTTCCTTTTCCTTTTCCTTTCCTTTTCCTTTTCCCTTTTCTTTTCTTTTCTTTTCTTTTCTTTTCTTTTCTTTTCTTTTCTTTTCTTTTCTTTTCAGAAGCATCATTTTGTATCCTGATCTGTAGTTTCATTTTTGAGTGTTCTGAGTGGCCCACGTGTTTTGGATATTGATTTTCTGTCAGATGAACTGTTTGCCAGTGTGACCTCCCACCCTGGGCTCTGCTGTTTTCCTTTGCCATGCAGAACCTTCTGGGTTTGATGGAACCCCACTTGTCAGATTCTGCTTCTGTTGTCTGCATTCGTGGGATCCTCTCCAGAAAGATGCTGCTTGGTTCACGCCTTGAAGGGCCTCTTTGATGTCCTCTGTTATTTCATGGCTTCCAGATTCACATTGAATCCTTTGAATCATATCAGTCTGCCTTGCTGTCTGGAGGCAAAGCTAGGGTTCCAGTTTTGGTCTTCCAGATGTGAACATCCTTCCCAGCATGCACCTTTCCCTGGTGACTGCTTACTGGGAGGATCCCTGTCTTCCCTACAGTGAGTGTTTGGGGAGGGCTATCCTTCCCCAATGTCAGGTTTAGTTACTTCAAAAACACTAGCTCTCTTATTTTTGAGATTATAAAGTAATTACATTACCCTACTCTTTCTTTTACCCCTTAACCCTTCCCATTTCTTTCTCCTCCAATTAACCCTCCTTGCTGGCATTCAGATTCATGGTCTCTTATTTCATGAATTGTTGTTTTACAATTGATTTGTAGTCTTGTAATTAATTAAAAGTAGCAAAAAAAAAGAAAGAAAGAAAAAACAAAAAGAAAGAAAGAAATCACTGGTGGATTAGGAAGTACTTTGCATTTTCCTTTATTTTTCCTTTTGAGACAGGGTTTTACTCTGTATTCTAGGTTGGCCTTGAAATCACTGTGTAACCCAGGATGATCTCAAAGTCATGGAAATGCTCCTGCATCACTCCCAAGTGATGAAGTTACCAGTGTGTATTAGCATTGCTGGTTAAGGTTCTAAACTGTCAACAGCAATACCTACATATGTATGTATATTTCCATATATGAATACACATGGACTTGCTTATATGTTCAGTTCATGTTCTTCGTCATATTTCCAGCCCCATATGAATAAATCACACTACCATAGTAAGCGTGGATTGGATGCTGGGGTATAAGCAGGCACACATTGTGGCAGCTGTCACAGCCTCAGATGGCCCTTACTTACTCTGCAGCACACACAGGACTGCCTGTGCTGGAACTGTCCCTTTCCTAGCTAAGGTTCCTGACTCCATCTCCTTCCATGTGACAAGGTATCTTCCTTTGAAAATTAAATTACAGGGTCTCCCTTTCCAGGGAATAAAGGTTATAATTTAAGAAAGGAAAAACCAAAAGAATTACTAATTTCATGAAAGCTTGACAGGAAGAGTCAAAAGAAAATGCACAGGTTGCTAGAACTCACAATGGCATCTGCTCCAGAAAATGCTTGGAAAGAGTAAATAATCCAATTTCCTTGGTGAGAAGGCTCCACACTGAAAACCCAGGCAAAGTCATCTATAAATTTTAGATACCTGATATACAAAAGACCTAGTTTTACTTAGCTTTAGTATAAATTCCCAGAAAGATAAAATCAGAAAATGTTCAAGGAAAGTCTATCTATGGAAATAATATGCCCAATGTTGATCTAAAAGCTTCCACGGATACTAATGGACATTGCCACTGTGCCCATTTCACAGACAAAGAGTACTGAGGCTGTTACATATGTGAAGACCACTAACATGTATTTTTGCCAATAGGAGGTGAGGGAGTGGCTGCCTGGTTACGCAGGAAGAGTGGCTCCAGCAGTTGAGATGGAGGCTGTAGAGAAAGCACCAAGAGCGGACTTTGATTGAGTGTCCACTCTGTCTCCATACCACATGTAACCCCCAAAAGTCTTTGCTTCAATTACATGATGTCTGGAGATCACAGTCCTTCTAAATGTGCATGTACATTGATATGCACACTACCTTTGTGGAAAGACCTTAACCACCATTTGCTCTTCAATAAATGGACCATCACCCTCATTTTCAGAAGAAAGAAAGTAAGTTAACCTGAATATGTATAAAACCTATCAAAGAAATTAGTCTCTGCTTTCAAGCTCTATAGAGGACTCCCTTGCTCTTTTGTCTCCCTAATTCAGGGACTTGCCAAGGTGTCTCTAACAAGAAGGGCACCCCACTCTTGCCTGAGGATAACTGCATAGATTTCAGCCTCTTCAGCTCTGGACTTCTTGGTGGGTGTGTAACCCGGCTCCTTGCTATGGTGATGGAGGGATGAAACGCTCTGACACTCGTTGGACCAGTGTCCTGATGAGCTATGCATTTTCTTGGAACTGGAGCTACATACGGATGAAGAATTTGAACCATAGGAACTTGAAAAGAGGATGATTTGTCAGCATGGGAACATGGCCCCTTCCGAGCTGTGGAACACTTGCTCTCTGTGTAGACTGCCTGGAGGTACAGCTGGGCTAACCCCAGGCCACAGTGAGGCTTGTGTTCTCCTGTCGTCTTACAGGACTTGCCTTTGGTTTGTGAACTACACTGTGAAAATTGGCCCAGGCTTCCCTGGGTGCAGAGTAACCTCCAATCGTCTTAATTAAAGTGAGACTAGTCATATTTACCTAGAGTTTCCTCCCAGGCACTGTTTTTCTTCTAATTGGGACTTCAGGGCATCCCCTAGCCAGGGTGCCTTGGGCTACAGAGAAGTGGCCGCTGCTGGCAAACTGACAGCCAGCTAGGCTCCCTTGGGAGATGCTGGCTCCAGATTCAACCAGAGGGCTCTGCTCCTTACTTCTACCCCAGTCACAGCAACAGTGCTCAGCATGAGGCTGCTATATTGTTCCCAAACAATGACTGTTTACTGTATGTCTACAGCTATGGATGGATGTGCATATGTGCACACATCAGCAGGGGCAGCACCTCACTGAAGGCCACCTCACTTCAGTATGGGAAATTCTTCCCACTTGCCAATGGTCCTTAGACAGAAAGGAAAAGATGGAAGGGTGTGTCATGCAAACGAGGAGCCTTTACATCCTGGGAGAATTCTCTCTGATCACAGTGGCTATTTAGAGATTACAAACTCAAATAAATAAAACCTTCCCTGGGCCTGGTGGCACTAGTCTCTAACATGAACTACTTGGGAGGCTGAGGCCAGAATACTGTTAAGTTCTGGGCAAGCCTGGACACTTTAGTGAAGCCCTGTCTCAAAGCAGCAGCAACAACAACAACCAGAATAAATCAAAGACTTGGGCATATAACTAAGTGATAGAGCCCTTGCCTAGTATGTGTAAGACCATAGCTTCAAGACCTTATTGCAAAAGCAATCAATCAATCAACAGAAAAGGAAACCTTGACATAATCCATGGATTGTCCCAGCGAGGCAGTTCAGAGGCTGAGTTTTCTGAGCTACGAGGTCCCCCAGTTGTGTCTCCCTGATGTCTCAGCCATCCACAGGAGGGCCAAGCTCCCAGACTGAAGTGTCTGCAGTGTCTGCCGATGCTTCTGGCTGCTCCACTGGAACAGCACCACACCATACTTCAGTGAGCCACAGAAACCTTCACCAATGGTTGGATGTGCTTGACCCTTCCTGAAACGCCTGCCAAGTCAGCATGCCCAATATTCGATCTTTGACTTTTAAGCTGAATGAACTCCCACTATGCACACAGGCCTTGCCATCCACCTCTGCTTCCTTTTACTTTATATTTGCTTTTGCAATGATCTGGTTTCCCTCCACTGTGCCCTGTGCTTCCTACTGCTTTATTCTAATGGGAGGGCTGCCCTGTGGGCTCAAGAGGAGCAACCATGAAAGATAGGTTTTCTAGAAAAGAAACTCCATGACTTTTCATGTTCTGAAGCTTCTGGACATTCAGGGGTCTCCACTGCCCCGGACCCGCCCCTTCATTTGCACAAAGCATTTTCCATGTGACGAGGACGAATGGACTTAATAAATCCTGTTACTCTAAAGAACAATAAAGTAACAGAATGGTGACACTGGGGCAGCAATGAATAAATGATAAATAACATTTTTTATTTCTCCATGTCATTATTATCTCTCCTACAGCCTGACTGCCTGTCTTGTTGAAATCCAAGCTGGGATCTCTGAGCCAAATAGGAAGGAGTATACCCTGAAGAGGAGCCAGTCCTAAGGAATGGAAGCAGGGCTGGCCCAGACAGCTGCAGGGAACTATTCTCCATAGGATGCTCCAGGACCAGGACCCAAAGCCTCCAACTCACTTAAGCACCTGTGGTCTCCTCTTCCTCCTAGTGTGAGCAGCACTTGTCTCTGCCTTGAGTCAAGCTTCCTAGCAGAGGGTTGACAGAAGGTGACTAAAAGGAAATAAGGATGCAGAAGGAAGAACTTTGTGCATCTAAAATTAATTCCTGGGAAACTTGTCCGCAAAGACAGTAGAGAGAGGGGAAGAAAGAAAGAGATGAACAGGAAGAGGTGGAGAAAGGAAGGAGATATTTGAAACTGTGACTGAGAAGTGTTTCCAAATTCATACAAGATGGAAAACCAACTATCTAGAAGGCTCTGAGAACAGCAAACAGGATTAGTTAATACATGAATGAGAAAGGAAGGAGAGAGAAGAAAAAATATAGGAGAAGAGATAAAAGACAAACGCAAGGCCTGGTCATGTGACATTGACACCACAGAAAACTAAACATGAAAAAGATATATCCTTCAAGAAGCCAGAGAGTAGAGAAATTCCATGTGCAGAAAACCAGAAATCGCTCTTCTTTGGAAGTCATGGAAGCAAACGGGGAATGGTGTATACAGACAGCGGTATCACAAGGCTAGGGACATAAAGTGGAGTGCACACTTTAGATTAGGCACTAAAGAATTTGAGAGGTAAAAGCAGTGTGCTGAAGAGAGTGGAGGAGGAGGGAAGAGGGGAAGAGAAAGAGAGAGGAGAAGAGAGAGGGGAAGGAGAGAGGGGGGAAAGAGAAAATGGGGAGAGAAAGGGAGGGGAAAACAGAGAGAGGGGAAGAGAGGGGAAGAGAGAGAGGAAGGGGAGAGAGAAGGAAGGGAAAGAAAGAGGGAGGGGAGAGAGAGGGAGGGGGAGAGGGGGGACAAAGAGAGGGGAGAAAGGAAGAGGAAGAATACAGCCACAATTAATCAACTGAAACCACAAAATACAGAAGAGGTTAGAGAAAGCAGGAAGTGGAGGAGGGGATATTAACAAACTTAAACCTACAAAAAATAAAGTGATGCCAACCTATTTCTCTATCTATGGACACATTAAGAGCCAAGTAGTCAGTCCTACACATATGCTTTTGTGAGCAACATTAAATAGACTCAGAGTGTTCTATGTGTATATATGTGCATATGCGTATATATATATATATGTACATATATATATATGCAAGTGTACATAAGCATGTATGTGTACATCAACAATCAAAGGAGAGCTCATATGTTTAAAAGGGAGAGGAAGAGACATGGGCAGAATTGTGAGGAGTGTAGAAAGCTGTTAGTATTGTGGACATAATGTTCATTTGTGAACCTCTTAAAGAATTAATATGTTAAATGCTGATGGTCCAAAGCTTATTGAAGCATGGAGAAAGCAGACAGGCACACAATGCTGGAGGTGCCTAAGAAAGGGTGTGTACTGCTGACAGTCATTAATTCATGGTGGCTATACTCTGAAATAGCATTTTTTATTATTATTTTTTAAATGAAGAGTTGAGGGCTAGAAAGATGGATAAGCAATGATGAGCACTTGTTTCTGCAGAAGATCTGGGTTCTATACCAAGTTCCCATGTGATGGCTCACAGCCATGTATAAATTCAGTTCCAGAGGATCTGGTATAACTTTCTTACCTCTGTGGGCTCCAGACTCACTCATGGTATCCAGACACGTATGTAGACAAAAACACCCACACATAATATAAAATTCATAAACTTAAAATAAAATGAAATGAAATGCAAAGGTGGCATTTGTTTTATTGGTTTTTTTATTTAAATGTATTTTTTTATTACGTGTTTTCCTCAATTACATTTCCAATGCTATCCCAAAAGTCCCCCATGCCCTCCCCCCAACTCCCCTACCCACTCATTCCCACTTTTTGGCCCTGGCGTTCCCCTGTACTGGGGCATATAAAGTTTGCATGTCCAATGGGCCTCTCTTTCCAGTGATGGCCGACTAGGTCATCTTTTGATGCATATGCAGCTAGAGTCAAGAGCTCCTGGGTACTGGTTAGTTCATAATGTTGTTGCACCTACAGGGTTGCAGATCTCTTTAGCTCCTTGGATACTTTCTCTAGCTCCTCCATTGGGGGCCCTTTGATCCATCCAATAGCTGACTGTGAGGATCCACTTCTGTGTTTGCTAGGCCCCGGCCTAGTCTCAAAAGAGACAGCTATATCAGGGTCCTTTCAGCAAACTCTTGCTAGTGTATGCAATGGTGTCATCGTTTGGAGGCTGATTATGGGATGGATCCCTGGATATGGCAGTCTCTATAGGGTTCATCCTTTTGTCTCAGGTTTTATTGGTTTTGAGCTGCACTGTTAGTACACAGAAACTTTGTTGCTCTGTGAAAAGGAGAATGTGTGTAACATCCCCCTCCCCAGTGTAATTACAGTCGGAAAAGTACCTTTATCTGCAGAGTTGACACTTCCTGTTGGCATCCGGGTTCCCTTATGTTGACACATGTGGTCATCTTGATATAAATACGATATCAGGAGAACACTCAGATTCATTTTCATGGTCTCCTCCCTCTCCACCACCAACAAAGAGAACCCCTTTAAAATAAAAAAGCCTGTGGGCCCTAACCCAATTTGGAAAGTACATCAAAACAGAGTTTGCAGTGATTTTATTGTGGTGAGCCTCCTCAAAGGTGCCTTTGTAGGCTGATAACCCTGATATATTAATGTCAAGACCTGATTCTAAAAAGGTTCTAGACAGGAAATGTCTACCTGAACTTTCATTTCAGGGAAATCAGACCTTACTGGTTTACCGATTTTGGTAATTCATACACAAACAGTTTTCATGCTATTGGATAGTTAATAAACGTAGGCCCACACACTGCTGAAAACATCATGACTGTTTATAAAATGTATTTCATCATAAAGGTGGGGGCAGTTTTAAAAATACAAAGGCAAAGGATTGCCCGAATGGACCAATAAAATGAAAGCAAGCTACATGCTGTCTGACACATATGCACCTCAATAGCTAACAAATGAAAAAATGCTGGAGCATAGGAGGAGGCATTTTAATTCAGATGGAACAAAATTCAGAGGAAGGAAGAGAGAGGAATGGATTTAGACATTCCAGAGGTCAGTATACCAGAAAGTCATTACCAATACTCAACACAAACAACAATAATCATGTGAACTGAAAACTCATAGAGATGCAAGGACAATCTGGTAAGCACACCGCCATAGATGTGGGTTTCAGCACACTTCTATCAAAAAAAAAAATAGCATATGTGACAGGGTGGAAAAATCTATAAGGTCATAGCTGAATTAAACAAACACCAATAATCAGACCCATTGATCTCTACAGACTATAACCCCAAACAACAGCAGAGTACACATTCTTGACCTACCATGGAACATTCATCAACATAAACTATATTCTAGGTCAAATCCAGACATCTTAATGGATTTAAAAGAATAAGTATCAAATATTATCAGCTCCTTGGTGATGATTAAATTAAATTAGAAGTAATCACGGATACACAGCCATAGATTACTAAACACTTGGGTATTGAACAAGATAGTTCTGAATGAAGCAGGAGTCAAGAAAGAAATCTCAAAGAAAATGTTTTTAAAAGTTTTGAGATAAGGGGATGTGAAAATGAAAAAGAGCAAAAAATTGCTGGATACTCCAGAAAGAGTGGTGAGGCAGGGAGGGACTCATGGCACATCTATCTATCAGAAAGAAAAGAGCTGGAGCCAATCTGCTAATTTTTCTAACCAGAATCTTGAGAAACTCTAACAGCAGCAGTAAGCTTTCTCAAAAGTAAGCACAATGAAAACATAATAAAAATTAGAAGAACTATCAAGGGAGTGAAAACCAACCAACCAACCAAACAAACAAACAGACAAAAAAAAAAAAAAAAAAAAAAACAGAGCCAAACACAGATTGTTTTAAAAGCCCTGTAAGTCAACAAGTCTCTTTCCAAATCAAGGAAGCAAAAGAAAGGTATGAATGCTTTATCTCAGAAACAAAGTAAACAATCACTCTGGGTCCTGTATTCATTAAGAAGAGAAAAAACAAAACAACAACAACACCAAAAACAAAACAAAACAAAAAAAAAAAAAAAACCCATCATGAACAAGTCCTGCTTGCCAGTTTGGACATACAGATGAACTGTAACTATGCTTTGAAGGATACAACCTGCTAAGGCTTTACATAAGATGAGGGCAATTGTGGTTGTCTGGATGTAGATATGTATACCTGTGAAATTTAACCAATATTTTAGATTATTTCTAAACAATTACAGGCTTGATTGAATTTATTAAAGAATACCAACAATGAAGACATCATACTACTTGTGGTGGTTTGAATATGCTTGGCCCATGGGGGTGGCACTATTCAGAAGTATAGCCTTGTTGAAAGAAGTATTATCTCATTATGGGGATAAACTCTGACATCCTCCTCCTAACCACTTCTCTTAGTGGCCTTCAGATGAAGATGTAGAACTCTCAGCTCCTCCTGCACCAAGCCTACCTGGATGCAGCCATGCCCCTGATTTGATGATAGTGGACTGAAACTCTGAACCTGAGGGCAGTCCCAATTAAATGCTGTCCTTAGAAGAGTTGCCTTGGTCACCATGGGTGCAAATTTGGAGGACAGTCTCATAGTCCCCAGAGGACTCTCTACTCCCAGGAGCCCTAGCATGCCCAGGACCTTAGGATCACTGGTGAGTAGAAAACAACATCTGTTCCAACACCAGTGGGATCGCCTGGTACCAACAGGAGCAGGGACACAGGAACCCTGCCCGGCCAGTGGCTCGGGTTCCTTCCAGTCGGCTCTGGTTTACCTTGGTTTCAAACTCAGTGGAGAGCCCCACATTCACCCCCCAGGGGAGGTATCACATCCAGACACTCGAACATGCCCAAGACCTTAGGATCCCAGGAGCTTGGTCACACCAGGATCTCAGGCTCATAGAAGCTTTTCTGCCAATAACTCTGACACAACAGGATTCTCAGAATCACAGGATCTCAGAATGACAGGATTACAGACAAAGCTGGACTCAGAGGAGTTGTGACTCAACTGGGATTACAGGAAGGACAGGCTCCAATCAGACATATCAAGGGCAGAGAGCATGTGAGATAACCAATGGTGGGAGGGAAGCTTAAGAACAGAAGCATGAGAAACCAAGGTTACTTGCCATGCCATCATCTGAACCAAACTCTCCCACTATAGCAAGTCCTGGACACACCATCACACCAGAAAAGCAAGATACTGAATTAACGTCACTTCTCATGACAATGATGGAGGACTTTAAGAAGGACATAAATAACTCCCTTAAAGAAATACAGGAAAACACAGATAAACAGCTAGGAGCCCTTAAAGAGGAAACACAAAAGTCCCTTAAAGAATTATAGGAAAACATATCTAGAAAGGTGAAAGAATTGAACAAAACCATCAAGGATCTAAAAATGGAAGTAGAAACAATAAAGAAATCATGAAGGGAGACAACTCTTGAGATAGAAATCCTAGGAAAGAAATCAGGAGCCATAGATGCAAGCATCACCAACAGAATACAAGAGATGGAACAGAGAATCCCCAGTGCAGAAGATTTCATATAAAGCATGAACACAACAACCAAAAAAAATGCAAAATGCAAAACCACCCTAACTCAAACAATCCAGGAAATCCAGGACATAATGAGAATATGAAACCTAAGGACAATAGGTATAGATGAGAATGAAGATTCTCAACTTAAAGGGCCAGTAAATATCTTCAATAAAATTATAAAAGAAAACTTCCCTAACCTAAAGAAAGAAATGCCCATGAACATACAAGAAGCATACAGAACTCCAAATATTTTGGACCAGAAAATAAATTCCTCCTGACACATAATAATCAAAACACCAGATGCACTAAAGAAAGATAAAATATTAAAAGCAGTAAGGGAAAATGGTCAAGTAACTTATCAAGGCAGGCCTATCAGAATTACATCAGACTTCTCACCAGAGACTATGAAAGCCAGAAGATCCAGACAGATGTCATACAGACCCTAAGAGAACAAAAATGCCAGCCTAAGCAACTATACCCAGTAAAATTCTCAATTACCATAGATGGAGAAACCAAGATATTCCATGACAAAACTGAATTTATACAAAACCTTTCCACAAATGCAGCCATTTCAAGGATAATAAAGGGAAAACTCCAACACAAGGAGGGAAACTACACCCTAGAAAAAGCATGAAAGTAATCTTTCAACAAATATAAAAGAAGATAGCCACATGAAGAGAATCCCAACTCTAGCAACAAAAGTAACAGGAAGCAATAATTGATTTCCTTAATATCTCTTAATATCAATGAACTCAATTCCCCAATAAAAAGACTAACAGACTAACAGACTGGCTGCATAAACAGGACCCAACACTTTGCTGCATACAGGAAATACACCTCAGTGACAAAGACAGACACTTCCTCAGAGTAAAAGGCTGGAAAACAAATTTCCAAGCAAACAGTCCCAAGAAACAAGCTGGAGTAATCATTCTAATATTGAATAAAATCAACTTTCAATCTAAAGTTATCAAAAAAGACAAGGAGGGACACTTCATACTCATCAAAGGTAAAATCTACCAAGATGAACTCTCAATTCTGGACATCTATGCTCCAAATGCAAGGTCATCCACATTCATTAAAGAAACGTTAGTAAAGCTCAAAGCACACATTGCACCACACACAATAATAGTGGGAGACTTCAACACCACACTCTCATCAAAGGACAGATACTGGAAACAGAAACTAAACAGAGACACAGTAAAACTAACAGAAGTTATGAAACAAATGGATTTAAAATATATCTATAGAACATTTTATCCTATAACAAAAGGATATACCTTCTTCTCAGCACCCTATGGTATCTTCTCCAAAACTTACCATATAATTGGTCACAAAAGACGCCACAAAAGATACAAGAAGATTGAAATAATCCCATGCATCCTATCAGATCACCATGGACTAAGGTTGATCTTCAATAACAATATAAATAATAGAAAGCCAACATTCACGTGGAAGCTGAAGAACACTCTCCTCAATGATACCTTGGTGAAGGAAGAAATAAAGAAAGAAATTAAAGACTTTTTTAGAGTTGAATGAAAATGAAGCCACAACATATCCAAACTTATGGGACACAATGAAAGCATTCCTAAGAGGAAAACTCATAGCTCTGAATGCTTCCAAAAAGAAATTGGGGAGAGCATAAACTAGCAGCTTGACAGAACATCTGAAAACTCTAGATCAAAAAAAAAAAAAAAAGAAAAGAAAAGAAAAGAATCTTAACCCAAGAGGAGTAGATGGCAGGAAATAATCAAATTCAGGGCTGAAATCAACCAAGTTGAAACAAAAAGAAATATTCAAAGATTCAACCAAACCAGGAGCTAGTTCCTTGAGACAATCAACAAAATAGATAAACCCTTAGCCAGACTAACTAGAGGGCACAGAGATGGTATCCTAATTAACAAAGTCAGAAGTGAAAAGGGAGACATAACAAGAGAAACTGAAGAAATCCAAAAAATCATCAGATCCTACTACAAAAGACTTTACTCAACAAAACTGGAAAACCTGGATGAAATGGACAATTTTCTAGACAGATATCAGGTACCAAAGTTAAATCAGGGTCAGATTAACAATCTAAACAGTCCCATATCCCCTAAAGAAATAGAAACAGTCATTAATAGTCTCCCAACCAAAAAAGGCCCAGGACCAGATGGGATAAGTACAGAGTTCTATCAGACTTTCAAAGAAGACCTAGTTCCAATACTCCTCAAACTATTCTACAAAATAGACACAGAAAGTAATCTACACAATTCGTTCAATGAAGCCAAAATTAGGGTTAGGGTTACCTGATACCTAAGCCACACAAAGACCCAACAAAGAAAGAGAACTTCAGACTAATTTCCTTTATGAATATCGATGCAAAAATACTCGATAAAATTCTCACGAACTGAATCCAAGAACACATCAAAATGATCATCCATCATGTTCAAGTAGGCTTCAACCCAGGAATGCAGAGATGGTTCAATATATGGAAATTCATCAACATAATCCACTATATAAACAAACTCAAAGACAAAATCCACATGATCATCTAATTAGATGCTGAGAAAGCATTTGAAAAAGTGCTTTCCAAAAGAAAGCATTTGACAAAAAACAATATACAGCAAACCAGTAGCCAACATCAAACTAAATGGAGGGAAACGATGCAATCCCACTAAAATCAGGGACTATACAAGGCTGCCTACTCTCTCCCTATGTATTCAATATAGTACTTGAAGTCCTAGCCAGAGCAATTAGACAACAAAAGGAGATCAAGGAGTACAAATTGGAAAGGAAGAAGTCAAAATATTACTATTTGTAGATGATATGATAGCATGCACAAGTGACTCCAAAAATTCCACCAGAGAACTCCTAAACCTGATAAACAACTTCAGTGAAGTAGTTGGATATAAAATGAACCCAAACAAATCAGGGGCATTTCTCTACCTACACAAAGGATGAATAGGCTGAGAAAGGAATGAGGGAAACAACATCCTTTACAATAGTCACAAATAATATAAAATACCTTGGTATGACAGTAACTAAGCAAGTGAAAGATCTTTATGATAAGAACTTCAAGCCTCCGAAGTAAGACATCAAAGATCTCAGAAGATGGAAAGATCTCCCATGCTCTTGAATTCTCAGGATTAATATAGTAAAAATGACTATCTTGCCAAAATCTATCTTCCGATTCAATGCAATCCCCATCAAAATTTCAACTTAATTCTTCATAGATTTAGAAAGAGCAATTTTCAAATTCATCTGGAATAAGAAAAAACACATGATAGTAAAAACTATTCTGAACAACAAAAGAACTTCTGGTGAAATCACCATCTCTAAACTCACACTGTACTAAAGAACAATTGTGATAAAAACTGCATGATACTGGTACAGTGACAGACAGGTAGATTAATGGAATAGAATTGAAGACCCAGAAATGAACCCACACAACTATGGCCACTTGATCTTTGACAACAGAGCTAAAAACAATCCAGTGGGAAAAAAGACAGCATTTTCAACACATGGTGCTGGCTCAACAGGCAGTTAGCATGTAGAAGAATACAAATTGATCCATTCTTATTTCCTTGTACAAAGCTCAAGTGTAAGTGGATCAAGGAACTCCACATAAAACCAAAGACACTGAAACTTATAGAGGAGAAAGTGGTGGAAGAGTTTCAAAGATATGGGCACAGGGGAAAAATTACTGAACAGAACACCAATGGCTTGTGCTGTAAGATCAAGAATTGACAAATGAGACCTCATAAAATTGCAAAGCTTTTGTAAGGCAAAGGACACTGTCAATAAGACAAAACCGCAACCAACAGATTGGGAAAAGATCTTTACTAATCCTACATCCCATAGAGGGCCAATATGCAATATATATATTCAAAAAACTCAAGAAGTTAGAATTCAGAGAACCAAATAATCCTATTAAAAATGGGGTGCAGAGCTAAACAAAGAATTCTCAACTGAGGAATACCGAGTGGCTCAGAAGCACCTAAAAAAAGTTCAACATCCTTAATCATCAGGGAAATGCAAATCAAAACAACCCCGAGATTCCACCTCACACCAGTCAGAATGGCTAAGATCAAAAACTCAGGTGACAGCAGATGGTAGCGAGGATGTAGAAAAAGAGAAACACTCCTCCATTGCTGATGGGATTGCAAGCTGGTACAACCACTCTGGAAATCAGTTTGGCCATTGCTCAGAAAATTGGACATAGCACTACCTAAAAAAATCCAGCAATACCACTCCTGGGCATATACCCAGAAGATACTCCAACTTGTAATAAGGACACATTCTCCACTATGTTCATAGCAGCCTTATTTATAATAGCCAGCAGCTGAAAAGTATCCAGATTTCCCTCAACAGAGGACTGCATACAGAAAATGTGGTACATTTACACAATGCAGTACTATGCAGCTATTAAAATCAATGCATTTATAAAATTCATAGACAAATGGATGGATCTGGAGGATGTCATCCTAAGTGAGATAACCCAATCTCAAAAGAACACACATGCTATGCACTCACTGGTAAGTGGATATTAGCCCAGAAGCTTAAAATACCCGAGATACAATTTGAAAAACACATAAAACTCAAAAAGGAAGACCAAAGCTTGGATACTTCAATCCTTCCTAGAAGGGGGAACAAGATACCCATGGAAGGAGTTACAGAGACAAAGTCGAAGCAGAGTCTGAAAGAATGACCATCCAGAGACTGCCCCACCTGGAAATCCATCCTGTAAACAACCACCAAATCCAGACACTATTGCAGATGCCAAAAAGTGCTTGCTGACAGGAGCCTGATATAGCTGTCTCCTGAGAGGCTCTACCAGTGTCTGACAAATACAAAAGTGGATGCTCATAGTCATCTATTAGATGAAGCACATGGTCCCCAGTGGAGGAGCTAGAGAAAGTATCCAAGGAGTGGAAGCTGTTTGCAGCCCCATAGGAGGAACAACAATATGAACTAACCAGTACCCCCAGAGCTCCCTGGGACTAAATAACCAATCAAAGAAAACACATGATGTACTCATGGCTCTAGATGCATATGTAGCAGAGGATGGCCTACATGGTCATCAATGTGAGGAGAGGCACTTGGTCCTGTGAAGGTTCTATGCCCCCATATAGAGGAATGCCAGGGCCAGGAAGTGGGTTGGTTGGGGAGCAGTGGGGGTGGGGGGAGGAGGGGATTTTCGGAGGGCAAACTAGGAAAGGGGACAACATTTGAAATGTAAATAAAGAAAATATCTAAGAAAAAAGAAAAAAAGAGAAGAAGAATTGCCTTGGTCATGGTGTCTCTTCACAGCAATGGAAAACCTAAGACACAATTTGTCATTGAAATATTGTTAGAGATGTTTACCCACTCATCTTGCAAACCAGACATTACCACAGTGTCAAATTTAGACTGATCAGTACAGAACTGAAAACTACTCTGAGCATCTATTCAAAATGGATTTAAAAATTAGGAAAACACTAAAGAAATTAGCAAGTTAAGTCCAACAATTTCTAAAGGAGAGATTTACATCAAGAACAAGTGGATAATGCTATTTTCAGGTTTATTAGACAGAAAAATAAATTAATATGATTATCACATCATTGGAATAATACGGAAAAAAATCAATGATCAAATCAATGATGGCAGAAAAGCATCTGGCAAAATCTAACACCCATTCATGAATTAAAGAAACAAAAGGCTCAATAGACTAATGTAGTGCTGGATGATGTTAAAAAAGCAAACAAGAAAATTAAATAAATAGCATACAAGCCAGAAAAGCTAATTAAATACATAGTACACAACTGTCTGCTGGAAGCATGTTCGTCTACACAGAAGCTCCAAGACTTATCTAAACATCCCTGAACCAAGAAGAAATTATTCTAAGGTATCAGGATGCAAGCTAGCACTTGAAAATCCACCTTTTCCTGTATAACTCCAATAAAGAACTAGTTTGAAACATGATGCAGAATAACAATTACACCTGCATGTAAAAGGTTAACTTCTCAGGTATGTACCTTTAAAACTGCAGAACGAAAACTGTGCTGAACGGGATTTTACCTGTGAGAAAGGGGTTTATAGCCTATGTGCAGAGATTGAGGTAGTGGACCCTGCTCACATGCTAGTCCTTCTCCTATCCATCAACACATCCAACATGAAGCTGTCTCATCTTCTGTGCAGGGAGACAAGCATTCAATGAGTCACCACTATCCCACCTGGCACTGAGGACACTGAATGCATGGTGGGTGACAGGAACTCATTCATTGCCAGATTCGGTTGGGTAAGACTCACTGCAGATTACTCACTGATTGCTCCTCAGTGTCTCTCAGTGGCTGTCTAGTCACTGAGGGAGATCACTCACTGAGTGCTTCTCAGTATTTACCTAAAGGATTTGAAGACTTTGTCTTCACTTAAACCTACTCATGGACACTTAATCAAAGGCCTCTGAACTTGAAGCCCCAGGATTGGAGAGATAAATAGTCGTCAAAGACAGTTGCTGCTCTTAGGGAGGACTGGAGTTTGGTTCCCAACATCTGTTTGGTTCCCAGGCAGCTCACAACCACCTCTAGACCTCCAGTTCCACAGTATTTAGCACCTTCTCCTGACTCCTGTACATACCTGTCGCCTGTGCCCTAGATTACGCTCTGCCCGACCCTATTATCCCTTGGGGCTTGGAGGTGAGGTGGCATGGAGCCAATGACAAACTGGGAACAGGAAAGGCCACCACAGCAAGCTCATCTGAATGCTGTTCCAAGCTTCTTTAATACCCTCCACCTGCACCCCATTGTTTCCAAGAAAACGTCCCTTCTAAACAGCAGTTCCTGATTGGCTAGCATTATCTGTGTCAGCCATCCTTGGTCTCTCAGGCAGTCTTCAATTAGGTCCTCCTGCAGGAGATGCCTTTGCAGATATGTGGTCCCTGGCATTTATTTAGAGAGGTGGCCATCACTGTTCCTCCTACAGAAGCCAATATACACAGAGCACACATAATATATATATCTTGAATCCAGAATATCCTCCTGTCAGTCATTGATAGACCAATCGTGTAAAATCAAGACAAGAAATAATATTCACCACCTAAAAAGAATGAGCCTTGAAAAGTCACAGAGGGGTGGGAGAACCTTAAGTGCATATTCTCCATGGAAGAAGTCATGTGCAAAGCCTGAAGTCTGTGAATACGTGGCCCATAGTTCTAACATCATGGTTTTCTACAATAAGGAAAGGCATTGACATGGACAATTGCTCCTATTGCCAGTTGGCAGGAAGGGAAACTCAGAGATGGAACACTAATCATTTTGAGGACTTAACTAAGAGAGGTTAAAATTTGACTTTGCTAGTTTAAAGTACAAATGGCTTTGTGAATACACCCTACTGTTCCAAAAAAAGGTTGGAGTCATTTTGTGTGTGTGTGTGTGTGTGTGAGAGAGAGATCCCTGAACCAGGGGTTCATGGTGGGGTGACTCACATAGGAATTACTATGTGTGTCACTCGGCCTACAGGCTCAGCAAAGGCAGATGTCTGTTTTCATCTGTGCTGCATAGTCCAGAACTAAAGTACCTCAAGGACGCCTGTCACTCACCAGAGGAGAAAACTAGATTTTCTTCTTTGTGATCAGAGAGCCAGTTGGGTGTGAGGACAAAGCAAGTACTTAATGGATCTACGCAGGGCAGGAATGCTGCTACCACAGCCCTCATCAGAAATAAGATACTATAAGTTATGATTTTTAAAAAAAAGCCAACATGTTAGCCCATGTTCAGTTAGTATTTTGAAGAATGTATGGCCCCTAACCATGATCTGGCCCTAGGCAAATAACTAAAGATATCAAGTTGAGTTCAAAACCTGTGATCCGTCTGACATGGATGCACTATCAGATCATGCTGCCAAGATGAACCTCCCATAATGCCCCTTACCTCAGGCTCAGTGGGCACTGGGATACTCTGTACCTGTCTTGCTCCATAGTAACAGTGCTAGCCTGCCTTTCAAGGTACTGGATAAAATAAGAGAGCAATGAGTGATCTTTAGGACTGTATGGAAATTTGGGGTTTGCAGGGATCCCGCTGAGGAGTTTTTATTTCATTTGTGTCAGTTGTTGGGGGGGGGCAGCCTTTATCTACAGGAAACCATAAAAGCCTCCAAATTCTACTGGGCACAAAGTTGGGAATATATCCACTACAAGCCAAGATTCAGAAATTAGGTTTTGTCATCCTGAAGTGACCATAAGAAGGTCCCTGTGTAGCCATGATCTTCTTTGCCTCCTTGGGGAATTTGGTTGTGTAGATGTGGAGCTGATGAATAGCAGGGATGCCCTTGTGGCTATGCTGGCTGACTTCCTCACACATGTGTGCTCAGAGAATGGCTGGTGCGACCTGGGCCTCTGTGGAGCCTAGCCCCTTATGCAGTCCATAGCTCATACAGCTGACATTGTGTCCTTCATAGAGAGAGGCGTCAAGTTCTCAACATACCTTCATGCATCCTCCTGGTTCATCATCAGACAGTTGGGAGAAAGCCCATAACTGCTCCCAGAGCTGTATGAGGAAAACTGAATGTATAACTTAGAATCCATGTGGAATACAATCATTCCTTCAGTCCAGCAGATGATTAGAAGAGACACAAGCATCTCACCAGGATCAGTGGTCATTGCACAGTCACACACTGGGACCTCTTAGAGCTGCACACAGTCAAAGAATTTCAAACGGACAGACTTGAAACTATAAACAAAATGTTTAATTAGGAAAAAAACATTTTTAAATAGTCAGCTTGTGGGAGTCATCATCAAAATACTGTGAGAGCTTTGCCCGAGACACCATGAAGTTGATATATAAAACCCACAGGACAAGAAAAAGCCAACTGCCTGTAAGAGCATGAATGAATTCAGGAATGACTGGACCAGAAAGCAACTCCTGTTGAAGAAGACCACAGCCAGACAATGTCTCCTTGCCTTCAAGTGAGACTGCAAATGACAGAGATGAAAGGAGAGAGGAGGTGGGGTGGTTTAATAGAAAATTCAATACCGACATGTGAAATAACACACTAGACTGTGACTCTGTGTTCCTTCAAACCAATAAGGAGGTAATGCTACCAAAGACAGCCCAGAAAAGCACTAGTATTTCTTCCACATGAACATGGATAGACCTGGGTAAGGGGGATGATCTCTCATTGCACAGTCTCTGAGCAAATAGCATGCTAGGACAGCAGAGAGGACAGAAGTCTCATGTTGGCGCTCTCTCAGCCATTCTGTACACTGAATGCTGTCCTAGTGAGCTGAGGCAGATAGAGACTTTGAAGGTAGTATGATGGAGGAGAAAGCCAAATCTTGGGTCTGCCGGCAGTTGGTGCAGAAACCTGAAGGTGAGGCTGAAGTAGAAATGCTCGGACACCTCACATCTGTCTCCGTGAAATTCATGATATGCATCAAGACATATATGCATATATGCAAGATGATTTGCATCAGTACAACACGGGGAGTATCCTCAGAGGTGCTTCAGGCCAATGGCTGCTGCTACCCAATGGCTGAGGTGAAAATGCACCCGTCCCTGGCTGGAGGGATGGCTCTGCAGTCACCTATAAAACTTCACCTTCGAGGATTTGAAACCATTTTTCTGGACTCGGTGGAGGCTCCATACATCTGCACTTATGCACAGGCAGACACACAAGCACGTACACATAAAAATAAACTGTTAAAAACTCCCATGGAAACTGAAGGCCAGTAGGATCGCAGGGGTGATCTGATTAGCGGGTACGGCACAGCCTCCCACAAGCTTTTGGCTGCTGAACCTAGAGGACAAAAACCTCCAGAAGAGCATGGACTGAGTGTTCAGAAGCCACATGCATTCAGCACCCCCAACCCACAACCTCAACACCACTCTTAGCAACCCACATAATGCTCTATCTTAAAAGATTAAAACCCCAAATTAAGAAGCATTCCAAGTGTTATGCCATCTTAGCCACACTTTCTGATTCTGTTCCTATAGGGACCAAGTCCAGGAAAACCACACCCATAAAGCAAGCCCTTTGAAGGTTACGAGAAAGCTGCAGCGCCCCAGCAGCGCAATACAGACCCAAGTTGTCACAGTCAAAGCCTGTATGCGGCGAGCATCAGCGTTTCTAAACTGTGGGAACAGTTGCCGTTTTCAGACGGCACCCCTAGACAGCTCACCCAATAATATCAGTCCTTTCTTGTGTGCCTCCTCTCCTCTATTGGTATCCTGTTTAAAGCTCTCTGTGGCAAAATGCTCCGCACCAAGACTCTGATGTCTGCACAGGCTGCAAAGAAGGGGAGTGAACACCCATGAGAGGCAGGCCTGTGTTGGGATTTTCAGTAGGGACACAGTGGATCCATCAGTAAAGCCAGAAGGGGGTTATGCCTAGAGTGCTGTGGAGCACATCACTCTCCCAAGTTCTTTGCAGGCGGCATCCTGATATGCATCCACAAAGGAAGAAATTCTTTGTGCCAAAAAGGTAAGACAACTACAGTTGCTAATCACTGTTATTCACTTACCTTCAATCCTAGGTTCCTGCCTTTTTTTTCCCAGATCTGTTTTGCAATTACTAGACCAAGCCATAGGATGAAAAAAATGTTAATTGCTAAATCAATGTCCTGCCACATCCAGAAACAATTCCTAGACAGACCCTCTCATCACTCACAACAGAAGGCCAATGAAGCAGTATAGCCGCTTGTCCTGTCAGAGAAGAGTCCAGTCTCAAGCTTTTCTCCCCAAATCATTCCCTATACAGAATATTTTGTTTGAAAGTTGGTCTCTTCCCTTCTGTGCAGAGAAAGTTACCAGAAGCTTCTCCCATGGGTATGAGCAGAGTCCTCAGTGAGAAGATCATATTTTCATAACCTAGCACTTCCCTTCCATCAGAACTATGACCTAGACCCCACAGAAATGGGTTTATCCCTCCCGGTTTGTAATCCACCAGCTAGACACATCTTTTCCATTTCTGAAGTCCTTGGCTTGTTGCCAACAGCTTTTAAGTATCCACCCCCCCACCCGGCCCCAAACCAATTTGTCACTGTCCTTTGTAGATAGATGCTCCATGAAGGTAAGTTACCTGAACCTTGGAATCCTACAGCAGTGGGCACCCTTGCATTTCTTTATCTTAAGTTCCTAGAAGTAAAATATTGGCTGCTTCTGAATTTGATGAACTTAAGATAGTTTCTGGCATATGCTAGGCATCAGAGAATAATACCTGTGAACAGAAGGTGATAGTGGTAAATAGTTTTAAAGGAGAAAACACTTTTCAGAGGTGTCAAATCTGGCTGTCTCAGCTTCTTCCCAGGCTGTTTCTGTGACCTCCTCACTCCATGAACATCCTTCAGTCAACAGAACATGGCTACAGAGATATTCTAATCTTTCTATTTCTGTGAGTAATGATACAAATTTCATCCTTAATTGCTCTCTGTCGCTCCTGGGAACCAGGATGAAGAGCTAAGCCATGGGCGAAGATGGATAAGAAAATTTTATGTGTCTTGATAGAACACGTGAGATGTTACTGGAGATCTGACTGTTCCCTGAATTGGGCTACACGCACCGTGACTATTCCAAGACCCATAGCTCCCAAATATCTGGAACTCAAGAGCCCCATCTGAGCCACTTGCCTGGCTCCTCTAAACCTTGTGTGGTAAAACAAACACATAAACAAAAAACCCAGAACCATCAGACACCGTTACAGAAGTGTTCTTGAGGCTACTGTCCTTAAACAGCAAACTATGGGACTGACACACAACAGCAGACCGACCCGCCTTTCCTCTCCTGGGGTGTGAGAAATGTAGAATGCACTGGCTGTTTCTAAAGAAGAGTAGCTGGTGAGGCCAGGCCCAACAAGAGGGAAGGGTCCCCAGTACTGCACTAGAGGCTGGAAGTATTCTGTCTTCTGAATGTATTCCTCCCACAGCTGTTCCAAGACTGATGCTGTCTGGATTCCTTTAAGGTCAGGTTAGAATGTTGCCAGTGAATTTTTGTCTTACAGATTTGAAGTGAGCCTGCCTTTGCTTGTTCCATGTCCCTGTAGTTGGATACAAAGTCTCAGGTAAGAGGAGTAGTCCCTGGGGATAAAGTAATAGCAAAACTACCATTATCAAATGGTAACGCTGGATTAAGAGTGACTCTCTTACCCACGGCATCATCACAGGCGATTCCCTGCACTGAGGCACCTGTTCCAGCATCCAAGGGAAAACCTGAAACCAGTAAATCCCACTCACAATAGCGTTCAGGCTGAAGCCTGAGAATTAAAGGCCTCCATTGTTTGGAAGGATTATTTATTTGCCTTTACCAGCTTCAAAGAAATGTGAATCTTCACTCCTCTATTGATCCTGGTTGATCAGATTAACTTTGTTTTGGATCCCTATTGAAACAAAGACAAACAGATACATTTTAGGCACTTTCATGTATAGCTTTGTTTCAATTCCGAATTCTTACTGTGGCCCTACTTCCTTGTTTTAAAGATTACTAGGCAGTTGGGGGAAAATAAGGGAATTACCATAAACTCTGTTTGCTAAATACCAACACTTTCAGGCAAATTATCTCAATTGTAAAATACTTCTGCATACCAAGTAATTATATGCGATTAAAACCCCACTGTCAGCTTACTTTCCCTTGTTAATTTGTAATAGAATTACCTGTACTCAGGAAAACGCAAAGATTAGCAAGCCCTGGAAATCAAAGACATCTCTCAACACCAAAAAAATGAAGCCAAACATTTATCCTGCTCTTTGGGTACTTCAGATTTCAGATAAAATTATTTAATACTTTCCTACCCTTTAATGAGCCATCGAGAGTCTGAAGGATATTTCCTTGGAGACAGAATGTTCTCAGGCCTTCTATAAACACTTTGAGGAGGTTTACTGGGACATGACTCAGATACTCAGGCTGGGATTAGCATTTTGTCTGGAGGCTACACCGAAGTCTTCTTGCCTACCTCCCTTCTATCAGGGGCTGCTGACCCTGCATTTAACCCCCAGATCACAGGTCACTTGATGCTTCCCTGAGACAAGCAGAGTCCAGAAACCTGGATCTTAGGAAATCACCCAAGCTCAGTAATGGAGACCTGCCTTCTCAAGCCGTCCCACTCTGATGGTGGAGCCCAGTGAAACCACTTCACTTGAACATGTGGATACTCTCACCACGGCCAGAACTACATATAAAGGATATTTGCTTCTGTAACACAAAGCTGAATCCCACAGAAGTCAAAAAGGGAAATTGTTTCAGGAGAGCATTAGGGTTGAGCATACACCTGGAGGCACAGGAAAGAGATCACTAGGTTCCTCTGTTCCAGGGTTCCCTGTAATAACCCATGAAATGATTCATCAAGTCCAGATGTGCCAGGGATTCTCATGAATGCAGTGATTCAGTAGTGTATGAGACCAGGGGTAACAAAGAGTCTAGTGGGGGAACTGCATGCATCCCATGAAAGACACAAGCTAACATTTATTCCATGATTCTATGATCTAGTATTAGAAACAAAATTTCCCTTTGCTTTTTACTATATATCAATCATGACAACTGTGAACCTTAAGGAGACACCTTTCTGGGAGCCCTTTACTCCTCAGATAATTGAGTGGAAAGATGTAGCATCCTCCTAACCCACTGAACTAGCCTCGGGTAGCAAAGAACAGCCACAGCACCTGCACAGGGTGTTGGTGGGAGAAAGGAAAAGGTCGGCAAGGACATAAAAGGTCCACTGAAAACAAGGAAGGACAGAGAGAACGGGGCAGAAGCTCCCAGCCAGCAGCTGACCACAGTAAACTGGAACGTGAGACCAGATATCCAAAGGTGTCACTGAGACATAGTCTCCTTAGAATGCAAACCTGATGTTCATTTTCCCGTCGTTCTTCACATTAAGGCTGATGATCAGCATTTCCGTAGCTAAGTTACAGAAAGCAATAGAGAAGCTTGAGAGCATGATCGTGAGGTTGATGCAGCTGTTTGTCCCCTGCACATCTTAGGGTCCACGTAACAGCTCAGGCTTAACCTGCTGGGCTTTCTGCTATGGACGCAGCTAACTAGATGAGGCAGGAAGCATGTTGAAAGTCAAAACTGAAAAGGGAAATGTTATAACAAATACATTGTGATAAAGCCCAGGGCTTCTTCAGGTTACATTTGCTTTGTCTTTGTGTCTAGAGAAGACAAAAAAAAAATCTCTGATTTGAATTAAAAAAAAATAAACAAACAAACCTAAAACAAAAAACCCAAACCCCACAACATCACAAGAAAGCTAGTCCCCAAGTGCTGGCCTCTTTTTTACACTGTGTATCCTTGATCCCTGTCTCCAGGAGCACACTCATGCATTTCTCTGTGTGCATGTGGCACTGTGTGCAATGGAAGCTGAAGGATTGCTTTCAGGAGTTAGTTCTTTTCCTTATGAATTTTTTTTTTTTTTGGAGGCAGCATCTCTCTTAGTTTTTGTATGATGAATACTCCAGACTAGCTGGCCCAAGACCTTCCAGCTATTTCTCCTGTGACTGCCCCCAATTTCCTTGTAGGATTGCTGGGAATGAACAAACACACACACACACACACACACACACACACACACACACACACACACACACACTCTTACATGCACATGTGCACTGGTGAACAAATCAATAATAAATACATAATTAGAATTATAAAAATCTCCAAACCTACTCAGTGTCTGATAATAAAAGAATAGCTACATGAACTTAGTTTCTCTGACAGGATGGCATGGGTCTACGAACATTGCCTATCATGAGGAAATGTCAAAAGCTTTCTACTGAAAGAAACTGGATACAATGTTCCTGCTTGTTTTGCATTCCCCACACAAGCACAGAGGATCCTGCTTGACTAACAGGGTATTTCCGTTAGCAACTTTTTTTTTCTGTGTGTTTTCTTTAATGGACCTAAATTATTTTACCAAAGGAAAAGAATCAATGATGGTAGGTTTTACCCCCGTTCACCAGAATGTCTTTGGGAGAAGAGACATTTGTTATAGTAAGTGGTGTCCAGGGAGTCAGGTGGATGCTCCCTAGTCAGCCTTTCAAGCCATTAAGCCATGGTTTGAGTGTGTCCTTAGAGGGACAGATTAATTGAGTCTTGGCTTAATGTGTGGATTGCTCATGGATACCCAGCCCCTTCCTCTGTGTGCACAGTACAACACTGCCCCACATCAACTCTGGTTCTAGCATAAATGCCATAGATCCCTACACTGTGGTGTGCCCCAGTTACAATTAGAACAGCCTGGAACCATCATAGTCACCTATGATAAAACCCAGTGGGCTCAGCATTGAAAGCTGCCTATCTGGTAGCAAGGTGGACACCGGGAAGCTCTAAATCAAAAGAGCTGACCCTCCAACTGCCTCCCATGATCTTCCAGCCCCTCTGCTTAGGTGGTTTCACCTGAAAGACCCTAAGCCACAATCTGAAATGGGACTCTGATGGCCAAGAGGTTGTCTGAGCTTCTCAGACTTCCCAGTTGTGCTGTCTAATTCTGTCCCGCTGGGGAGGCCTGGTGAGAGAGCTTCCCAAATGAATTCTATGCAAACTTGTGATGACTAACTTAGTGAATCGTGTCAAATTTTAAATTTTATTTTTATTTTATTTTTTATCAACTGCTGGATAATTGAAGGGGAGAAGATGCCCAATTGACATCCTGCCCCAGGCACCAGCCTGACTTGCCACAGTCGCGCCTCCCAAGACAGATGTCAAGAAAGAGTGTGGCTTCCCACAGAAGTGGTACCCCGCTCCCTGTCAAAACTTCGCAGCCCTCTCCTGCTGTCACACTTCGATCTTGTCTCTGCTCCATCAGCTCCCACTTCCAGTAGAAAGTAAACATCCCCAAATGCATAATGGATGACAAAGAACTTTGAAAAGAAATGACCCTCATATTCCCTTAGAGGTTCTCATATGACACGGTAACACCAATCATATATTTTTACCAAACAATCCAAGTCTCCATTAACAGCACAATAATGTAAACCAGACTATAATTTTTCCACGTTTAACTATTTTTAGAGAAAAGTATCTATTTTTAGATAAGCAAATGAATAATGAACCAATCCAGTACAGCCCAACTGCAGACAAACTTGGCACTGTCAATCAGAGCCCTGTGCCTGTCTCTGCATCCCAGAGAGGTTCCTCATGTTTACTGTCCATTCAGTCATACAGTGGACTTGGCCCTGCCATGGTGTCAGGATTCCTGCTGCATACCAGAATTCATAAAAACACTATTCTGCAAAGTTTGCCTTGAAATCCTTGATGTCCAAATCCCATGTTTCTGTAGGGGCCTATGAGAATGCCCAACAGCATGCAACCTTAAGCTGAAGTAAAACAGAATGTTCCAAAACCATATATGTGTGTATGTGTGTGTGTGTGTGTATGTATGTATGTATGTATGTATGTATGTATGTATGTATAAAAATGTCTCTGCAGAATATGGGAGAGGGGTCTCATCATAAGTAGATGACATGTAAAGTCATAGTAGTCATCTTGAAACAACACCAGGGCAGGGGTGGGAATGGACACACACACACTCTGCAGTGTGAGGAAGCAGAGAGGCAGCAAATAGTGCCACCATTAGGGAAAACAGTATAAAGATTCCTCAAGAAGCCATTGATCCAGCACCCCAACTCCTGTGTAATGCATGCAAAGGAAATGAAATTAGTATGACAAATAGATATCTACGCTTTTATGTTATGGTTCACAAGAGGGAAGATGAAGAATCTTGTCTTGCCCATCAGCAGTTGAGCAGAAAAGAGAATATGACCCTGTTACTTATTTGATACTGTGAAGCTCATTCAAAGGAAATCTTGGTCATTTGCCACAAGGCTGTACCTGAAAAGCATTCTCTAGTTGAAATGAATTGGACTCAGAAAAACAAACATTACACCATCACACCTACACTGACCGTAAAAACCTCTGAACTCTCAGAGTAGAATATGAATATCAGGCATTATTAATGTAGACAGAGGGGAAAGAGAGAGATGCTGGTTGAAGGAGCACAGTCAGAGGCTGGAAAAGGAAGGGTGCTTTGGGGTTCTGTCTCTCTCTAGTGGTAAGAGTGGAGTGTAGGAATAGCAGGGTCCTGTACTCCTTAGAAACCCCTGTCTGCATAGATGCTTCCCTGGGACCACCTGCAGTGGCCTTGGAGGGGACTGGCCAGCCTGGACTACATGCCCAGAATTGCCATTTCTTGGAGGCTCTTCTAAAGAGCAACTGTTTTGTACAAGGTGGTGTGTGCTTGAAGAGTTTGTTTCAGAAAGTCCGGAGGGCCCTTGATGTCAATGAGCAGGTTGTCTGTGTCCAGGAAGCTCTCCAGCAAACACTGTGAAGCCCAGCATGCCCTGTGCACACTCGTCGATGGTAAACATTGGCTCAGCAGCCACTTCTTTATCTGTCATTGCTCCAGGAAAAATGGTGTGCACACTTGGTGCCTGAACCCCATCATCCACTGGGGGTGTCATTGAAGGTTGAAGTTTTCAACATACATATGAATTATTCTTCAAAAACCTTCTGTATGTTCTTGTGGGAGTTTTTAAAGTCTGTGATTCAGCTTCAGTCCTCTTCCTGAGAGTCTGGGGCACATGTGTTCCCTTAAAAACATCACTTAACTATCTCACTGTACAGAAGCCTGTGTCATAGCAGGAGCCTCCCATAGTGTCATCACTGAACTCCAAGACGCAGGCTCACCAGTTGTGGAGCAGCCCAGAGCAGATCCTTTTTCAACATTGAGAACAGCCCTTTACTGATAGTGTCCCCAGAGAGAAAGTAAAACCTTAGGCAACTACTTATTATGCTAGAATAATTCCAGAATGCTCCATCAATTACCAGGCCCAACAGCAATGTAACCTTGATTTAGAGTAATTACTCATTCGAGGTCCCAGAATTCTAGCATTGAGGACAATCTCCCATGATGTAGTTTATCTACTCTATGATGGGTCTCAGAGCCAGTGCTAGATTTACTCATTCATCTCACACCAAAACTAACACCAAGAGGCAAAGGGGGTCCAGTGCTGGGAGAAGTATTCAGGCTCAGTCATCTTCCTTAGCTGTTCCTGCTGGCTTTATCTGTATTGATAAAGATCTTACTAGAGAGTTTTGTGAGCAACTGTTCTTGTAGAAGGAAGGTTTGATATGAGCATGCAGGATGCATGTGCACAGTGGGTTCTGCATATATTGTCATATATAGCAATGACTATGTTAGCCACTTATATGGATCTCTAATTGAAGAAACTAATTGAAGAAACTGCTGTCTTCACTTTAGGTGGACACTGTAGTTGAAGTACGAAGTACCTTCCAGAAGGCTCATGTATAGAAGGCTTCATCCCTAAATAGCGCACTCAGCCATTGAAAGGTTCATGCGAGCACAATTCTAACTTCTGTGCACAGCATTCTCTCTCCAATACCTTGAAGCCAACAACTCTACAAGTGCTTTATTATTTCTTAAAGTCAGTTACTTCCATGAAGAGCCACAATGAAGACAAAGGTGATTATCTTGAGGTTCTAATTTTCCCCCTATTGCTGTTATAGACAGCATGACCAAAAGCCAACTGGAGAGGAAAGGGTTAACTTCCACTTACAATTCCACATCACAGTCCATCATCAAAATATGTTGGGGTAGGAATTGAAGGCAGGAACTTGGAGGCAGGGGCTAGAGTAGAAGTCATGGAGGAATACAGCTACTGGATTGCTCCCCAAGGCTTTTGTTCAGCCTGCTTTCTTAAAGCACCCAGGACCACTTGAATGCTCAGAGGATGTATCTTCCCCAGTGAGCAGGGTCCTCTCTTACTGTCAATCAATAAGTGACCCATAGATTTAAAGAACCCATGGAGTTTTTTTCTCAACTAAAGTTCCCTCTTTCTCGATGACCTTAACTTCTGTCAAATTGATTAAAAACCACAATGGGGGACTTTTGGGATAGCATTGGAAATGTAAATGAGGAAAATACCTAATAAAAAAATTAAAAAAAAACACAACAAAACAAAACAAGAAAGAAAAGAAAAACCAAGATGACACAACAATTAACTAGGACATTTAGTTTGACTGGGTTGTGTCACCATTTGTTTCTTTTTCCCCATCCCATTGTATATACCAGACTTTAAAATCCTGAATTAAAAAAAAAATTTTAAATTTAAAATCCTGTTACCTTCCGACCTGAGGATGAATTCTGAGATAGTCATAGAAAGGTGGTCCTTTATGTCTTGTGTTTCACAAGCAGAGGTTGCAATTTATCAAGTTCAAATCTTTTCATCTACATATGAGAGAACCAAGTCTTGAAATTGAACTTGGCTGTTCAATCTCTCATTAAGACACAGGCAAAAGTTCTTATTTTATATGTATTTGTGTTTGCTTGCATGTATGTATGTAGACCATGAGAGTGCTTGGTATCTTCAGAGATCACAAGAGAGTGTTGAATACACTGAGACTGGAGTCACAAACAGACATGCCATGCCATATGAATGATGGGAATTCAAGTTAGGTCCTCCGCAAAATCAGCAAGTGCTTTCAACTTCTAAGCCTTTTTCCCCCAGCCTTCAAAAGTCATATCTTGATATTCAATCAATACAATGCAGAAAGTGGAGCTGTTATCCCTAAAGGACAGGGCCAAAAGATCCTGTGGCACCGACCTGATGTCCCAGTTACTCATGAGGCTGAGGTAAGAAAGACAACAGATTCAAGGCTAGCCAGACTGCAGAAGAATAAGAAGGAGGAGTGAGCCTGCCTAGGTAACTTATTGAGACTCTGTCTCAAGATTTAAAAAAAAAAGGGGGGGGGGGTCTGGGTGTAACTCAGAAGGACAATCTCCAATACTGGAAACAGAACAGACAAGTACACCCCTTACCTGGCTGTGTGCACCCACACAGGCTGCCAGGCAGCATCTCTGTCTGGCCTCATCACAACTATCTCTTATGCTCAGATGAGAAAGAAAAATAAAGAAATCCAGGGCTAGAGGAGTCAGGTCTGACCTATAGTCAGTCCCACTAAGTGTGACTTTAGACTTGTGTGTAGCCATCATTCTTTCTTAAACTGCTTAGATCCTACAGCTCAGTTGTGAGTGAACCCCTTCACACCCCTGTGATATTCCATCTGCACCTGTTCCTTCGAGATACCTACAGGTATTGCCATAAGAGTAAAGCCTATCTCATATCTGTGTCTCAGCCATCCTTCATGGTGACTAGCCCTCAGTGTCTCCTGCATCTCTGGATAAGCCTCATGCTGTGGTATCTGGTTGTAGCATCCTGGAAGCAGAATACAGTAAAGAAATAATAGCATAAGAACATTCAGTGTTCTAATGAACGTAACAGCTTTCCAGAGCTATGAGTAGCACAGCAGACATAAACCATGAAAAGAAAAGTATAGTTTGTGTGTTTTCAGAGGCCACACATGGCTGTTTGGCTCCTCAAATACAGGCAGGACATTATAGCACCAAGCACAAGGAAAAGAGGTTCGTCAGAGCCCAGAGACCCTCCCTTAGTGACCTGCCAAGGTAATGTCTCTCAGTGACTTCATTCTTTCAGCTAGGTCTCTCATCCTAATGTTTCGAGAACCTTCTAAAACAGTGCCACCAGCTAAGAGCCATTTTGAGCCTCTGGAGGGCACTTCATATTCATATGATAACAGAAAATGGAGGAAGAGATTAAAAAAAAGTAGTGTAAGTGTAGGACACAGATTCACCCTTGGGCTGAAGAGCCAAAGGCAGGAGGAAAATGAAGTGTTACCCAAGGCTGGCTCTCAGACAGCAGTGCTGCTGTGTTGGTTCTGGGATCTCAGAGGAATGACAACAGACAGAGCAATCTAACATCAGAAGTGCTGGAAAACAGCAGGTCACTGCTATCTGGTAAAGGCACCTAGCTAGGTAGATTCAGCACAGGACAGAGGAAATGAACCCTCATCCTCTCCTTGACTTGTAGGCTGCAACAGATACCTGTTTGTAGTCTGAAGAGAGAGGAGGGTCCTGCAGAGCCCTAGAAACACACCAGGCAGTGGAAAGCTGAGTTTAAATGTAATAACTGGTGTCTGACCCGGGGCTTCTTGCCTTGCAGAATCATTAGGTGTCTCTGTGTGTGGCACTTAATGTCTAATTTAGACACTTAGATACTTGGACAAGTGATTTATTTTAGCTTCCCCCACAGCACACAATGCAGTTTCTCACACTGGTTCTCCATGGGCTTAAGAGAATAAATAGATGAGGAAGAATTGAGGAATATGGGAGGAAGGAAGGGTGGTGTGAAGGAGGGAGGGGAATGGAGTATCAGGCCATCAGGAGATGACATCAGGGCTGGTGGCAGGCTGGGGGCAGGGCAGTGGGAGGTTACCTGGCCTGTGTGTCCCTCGCTGTACATATGCCTCTGAGCCAAGTTCCAAGGTTCTAAGCCAGAGCTTATAACAAACCACATAACTCAACTGTAGAGGTAACGACACAGTCTTCAGCTCGTGAAATGACTAGTGGTCCCTCCCCAACACTGTCACTGCCAGAGCAGCCATGTGCTTGCTGGCAGAAGGCACAGCTACTGGAAGACAGGAATGGGATCAGACTGCCTCTTTTTACTGGAGTCATTTTTTTGGCCAAGTGCGACGTGCAACCAGGTCCTCAGGGACTGTGGACCCAGGCAAGTTCTCCTGGTGGTCATGGTGGCTGAAAGCAGCTCTCTGTAAGTGAGAGGAAACCGTACTGATACAAAATGATAGCTTGGGAATGTCCATGCCGGGAATGGTGTCATGGTGGTGCAAGGACAAGATGAATGCAGTGTCTGGCACCGTCTGCAGAAATTGACCTGCTTGTTCTGCAACGCGGATGTCTATAGGAAAGGTCAATG
This sequence comes from Mus musculus, assembly GCF_000001635.26. Taxonomy (NCBI): domain Eukaryota; kingdom Metazoa; phylum Chordata; class Mammalia; order Rodentia; family Muridae; genus Mus; species Mus musculus. Next base: position 71,971,449 of record NC_000079.6, on the reverse strand, counting down.
AACACTTGGGGAAAGTTCAAATTCATGACTCACCTTCTAAGAGGACCCTAGTCAGTCATGTGGATGTCTGCTGAAAGTCATGTGACATAAAAGATGGTGGGCAGCCTGTAGGCCAAATGAGGGTGTGGAGGATGGCTGTGAAATGAAAGAGTCTTAAAAGAATCCCCCTGGCACAGGGAGGGGAGGGATTTTGCCTACAATGGCTTCCCATTTAGTCATGGGTATGTTGCTTCATTTGAGCCAACTGACTCTTGGAAATGCATCTTCCAGAGGACAACATTCCTTCAAATTCTCTCTCTCTACACTCAGCCTGCTGGCCTCCTGGCCTCACAATCTATGAGTTTAGGGAAATCTCTGTGTATGCACACACCCATGGTTACCCCCAAAGGAAAAGCAGGATGAGTGTAGAGAGAGAAAGAGAAGAAGAAGAAGAAGAAGAAAGAAGAAGAAGAAGAAGAAGAAGAAGAAGAAGAAGAAGAAGAAGAAGAAGAAGAAGAAGAAGAAGAAGAAGAAGAAGAAGAAGAAGAAGAAGAAGAAGAAGAAGAAGAAGAAGAAGAAGTGGTGTTGCCCTCTGGGAGACACATTTCCAAGAAACACATGGCATTAGAAAATGAAGAAGGGACTAGAAGAACCCAGCCAAGAACTCCAAACTGCAGAACATATCCATAAAATGGCCGGGGTTGCCAGTTAAGTAAGAAAAAAGGCAATAGCCAGACATCTAAGGACCTTGGGTCTTGCCCATGTTTATCTGTAAGACCAGTCTTGGAAGATGCTGGTAGACCACAGAAGAATCCTGGATTACTCAAAATTTCCAAGATTCCCACTAACCATTAAGACATTAGTTTCTTGGCCATTTTTTGCTGAGCAGATATCTCTAAAGTACAGAAAACAGATTTTTAACCTATCAACCTGTGAGGTCTGGCATGCATATCCCTTCATACCCTGGGATGTGTTATGAGTTCTACTTTTGAGGGTGTGTGTTTGTCAATAGATGTTGTACGGGATGTCTAGAGTGTCGACTTTCATCTACAGTGATATAAACGTTTGCAGGATGATAGGAAATCCTATCAGTGTTTGGTCTAAATTTCAAACAGTTTTGGAAGTGTCAAACACAGAAATGCCATTTTGGTTTTCTATCCTTCTGTCCTGTGTGTATCGTTTCCTATGAGGGTCTGACTAGCAAGTCATCTGTGGATTTGCTCAGATCTGAGAAATGTGTTATCATTGCTTAGCTATTATCTCAAGTCCTCTCCAGTTGTTACTGTCACTTGTTATTTGGAAGAGTATGTGAAGAAAATCCATAAATAAGCCTGAAAGCAAATCCACACCATGCTGCTGGTTGGGAAGAAAGATGCTATTGTAGCCATAATTGAATGTGATTAAGTTTATATTATAAGAAACCCACTATTGGTGATTAAAGCATCCGTTTTGAAATACATAGTGGCTATGGTAAAACTCAAAGGTTCTCAGAAGAAATGGAATTTAATAACTTATCAACTTACATGACAATACTGACCACACCTGAACTTAAAGCATCCTGTGATCAGATCATTCAGGACTATGGCATCTATGTGGTCTCATCTTTTCTTTTCTCTTCAGCAAGGTAGCATGTCTTCTCATCAAGACACACTTCCCCTATCCATCCATTCATACTCCTGATGAAGCTCCTTTCTACCATAGGCAAACAGAGACTAAGAAGTTCTTCAGACCAAGAAAACCGGAGCCCAGGTGGGTCAGCTTCCAGAGCAGCCAGAGGAAAATTCCAGCAGACCTGCTAGTCTGTAACTGGAGTCTTTGCACTAGACCCACTGAGTTGAATGTGTCTGCAAGCAGGTTATCCTTGTAGCCTCCCACAGAGGACAGCCGCTGGGCACTGTCTGCTCTCACCTTTGGAAGAAAGGGGAAATTGTATGGTGCAAGGTTTAGGACCCAAAGACTCAAGTTAAAGTCTGTACCAGGGTAGCTTCAATTTCCATAGTTTGATACTCACATAGCCAAAGGACTTTTCACCATCAGGAGAGGGTGGAAAAGTACCCTGAAGCCTGGCATGGGGAACTCAGGGGAGTTTCTGATGCAAGAACGACTTCATAATAAATGCAGATGACAAGTGAGTCCTCTCACCGGCTTGCAGGGTTTGGGGTGTGCCACTAAATACATGAAACACTTACAGCATAAACTAAATGTACATGCAAAAGAAGTCAGAGGACATTAATTCACAAAGGGCTCCATGTACACAGCAGAAGAGAACCAACCTTCATACTGATGGGATGTCTTGGCTGTCCATCACCTACATCCCTGGGTCAATTTGTTTTTGAGCTGTTCAGGAACAGCTACAGACTCTGAGAGCTAAAGATCAGCCCTTAAATGCCAGCAAGTTATCAGGGGTCTGCTGGAGACTTGGCAAATGAGATGGTGTACCTTTTAAACAAATAATTCATTAGGTAATTAAATTCAAGCGAGATTACACTAATTAAATATACACTGCTGTTGAATCATAATTTCAGTGTGCCTCAGTTAAAGATGCACTTTTTTTAACGAGAGAGAGGGAGAGAGAGAGAGAGAGAGAGAGAGAGAGAGAGAGAGAGCGAGCTTAAAGTAAGTTCTCCATGGGTGGAAGAACAGATTTACATGTTCTTCACATGGTTCATTTCCAGAGGAATAAAACAAGGAGTGGGGCTCCTGTCTAGAAACTTCAGAGTATGTTCTCAGATCTGCTCAGGCTAGGGTTAGTGGAACAGCCTCCTGAATCACTGGCTTCTCCAATACAGCCTGCAGTAACCATCCCCACCCACCCTTAAAAATCAGCAGCAACTGGTGTGTCCTTTGTCCCAAAAGAAAAGGCCACCCTAGATGTTGCTGGCCCAATGGATGACCACAGCCCTGGAGGGAAATTAGAAGTCTCTTTGTCTTCAGACCTGTGCACTGGCTGCCTCCCTCTAATGACATTCTGAGCTTCCGCAGGCATCCTCATCCTCCCTGGCACTCACAGGGCTCAGAAGTCCCACTGGCTTTGATCTGCGATCTCAGCTGCCTGGAGCTGACAGTCCTCTGCGTGGCAGTCCGGGTTTCATTTGTCAGACACGCGTTTGCTAGCTTAGGGGAGCAGGAAGCAACACCTGTACTGCAAGAATTTACATGGCCTTGCTCTGGGATGGGATTGATTTGGGACGGGTGAAATACAAACACAAACTAATTAAAAACTGCATAATGGAGCCCTACAGGAACACAGCGGAAAAACAAATAAATACAAGCGCAGCTGGCACTACGATTGCGCTTCTGCCCCTGGGCGACCGTCGGGTGACATCAAATTATAAGCCCTGAAAACCTTCATTCACACCGTTGCTGTTGATAGTATTGGAGGCATAATGGAAGTGATCTGGTTAATTAAGGGGAAATTTATAAAATATTTACGCGAGCGCACATGCGTGCAATCTCCGTCCTGAGGTTCTGAGGATACCGATATCTTGTTTCTCTAGATATCTTGTTTCTCTAGACTGATCCACTGAGATCCACTCCGCAGTCCTTAGTCCTCTGTGATTTTTCAGGCCCGGATCTGCGGGCAAGGTCGGTTCTCTAGCAAACCCTTAGCACAGACCTGCCCTCTGGACTTAGACCTAGCTAGTGGTAATTCCTGCCACGCAGGGTTTCCTCCTCAGGTGGGGAGCGATCCATGAGTCCTTTCTTTTCAGCATTTCCTTCAAGGTTTCCACGAGTCAGTGGTGCAAACTTGACCCGTTTACTTGTTTACTTCGTAGGTGTGGCCACCGTCTCCTGCTGAGTCTCCTGCCACAGTTCTCAGCAGCTCTCAACCTATCTGGGAACTCGCTGAGTGCCACAGCTGTGTGCGATTCTCGCTTGCTGTTATGAAAATCTCCAGCTTCTCTTAGGAGCCCTGGCTTGGTGCTGCAAGGCACAGTAGGAGACCCGGCTTAGAGGACCCTAGACCACTGAGATGCCACCAGGAGGGTTAAGGTTGCAGCTACAATCTCTCTTGTGATTCTCAGCATTTGATACACTGGGGACCAATAGATAGTTGCCTGAGGATGGCAGCAGGCTGGGCTGTAATCTGGCCCTACTGGAGAAAGTTGCAAAGTCCTAAATATACTTAACAAGAGATGTAAATCAGGGACACAAGTCCTGTGGAAGTCCCTGTAGCTTTGGCCAGGTTAGCCCAGGCTCGGGCGCTGCTGTCCCCATCCCTAGAGACCTATTCCCCTTAGTTGCACCCTAGGGGCTTTTCTGCTCTGATAATGAAGCCACCACCTAGATATTCCTAAAATAATTTCAGACCCTGGCAGTGCCCCCCCACAGCATGCTCTGGCAATCAGTGGGTGGTGATTTTTGAAGAAACAAAATTGTAAGCTAGCTTGACTGATAGCAACCTTAACTAATTAAATCCCTGTGAGAAGGGCAGTGAGAGGAAGCAGAGACTACCCACCAACAATAAGACTCTGGGAAGGCAGCACTAAAACCCAACGTTCTCTCCTGTAGAAAAGTGTCCCCAAAGAACAAGCTTCCGTCATACCTTAAGATCCCCTTAAAAACCAACTTGATCCTGGGGTAAACCTTAAGAGCTCCCACCCTCACTCCCTCTTCCCCAGTGAGTGCCCATCTTCTCCTCCTTGTTCCACAAACATTCACTTCTGCCTCAAAAGGGTGGAGCCCAAGTTCAGTTGACCTGCCAGAGAGTCCCAGCAGTCCTTAGCTTTGTGCTTGTTTCACAGCTTTGGGGCTACCAGACCTGACCAGGGAGTCCACTAGGTAGAGGCTTGGCCCACCTTTTACAGATTCCTAGGTCTGAATTTCTACTGCTTGCTTTTCCTTGACAGTCCCTGGGTTGACTCCTAGGAAATACTCTCTTGGCAGAGTCTCTCACTATCCCCATGCAGGGAAGGCTGCTTATGGTTCAGAAGATATTCCTGGTGGAGGGATCCATGGGTTATGGTGGTGTGGGTAAGCAAACTCCATGACCTTCACAGAGGACTCCTTATTCTGTATTGCTCCACTCTGTCCAAAACTGGCAATGAAGTGTGCCCCCCCCCCCACAAGGTTGTTAACTCAAGACTCCTATAGAGTTTCCAGACAGACCTGGATCACTTCTTCTGGCATATTACAGGAGCCATCAACATCTTGATCCCAAGTTTTCACTGTATGTTAAATATTGGGCAAAGGGGCTGCTTCTCAGCAGTTAGAGACAGGAGTTTCTGCTTCTGCTAGGGTATCCCCACCAGCTGCAGGTTTGTGGGTCATTTTATGACTCTCCTTTGTTCCTCACATTGCTCTCTACACCTCCCTGTTGCTCCCCACCCCTAGAGGTTCAAGCTTGGGGTTAGGAGCCACTGAGAAAGAGAGAAGGACCCATAGTCTCCGCTAGCACCTTCCAGAACTGGGTTTAAGCTCAGGTATCTTTCTTGCATCCCTGATGTGTGGCAAAGAACAGCCAACTTGCCCACACCTCCCCAACTGAGTCCACACCCTTGCTGCTACCCAGTCCTCAAGGGAAGTTACCAAAATTGCCCAGCTGGATCCTCTGGAATTATCTTGCAGTTTCCACCCATTTCCTGTCTTTGGTGCAGGAGACCTACATAGAGCGAGAAGTAGCAATGGTGGGCCAGTGGGTGTGAGGACAAAGTGTCCCCAATTCTCAATTCTTTCCCAAACCCTTTCCAAATAAGTCTAATAGACCTAAGGCAGGAGGCCCAACACCTGCAACTCAAGCAGACAGTTGTGGGAGTAATGACAAGCGGTAACCCCTCTGCCACTACATACTGGTAGGGAGATGTATTTGGACTGACTTCCTCCCTCCTTCTCTGAGGTAACAGCTCAGGGCTTATCTTTCCTGAATTTACCTGTCATCTGAAGTGAGTCCTGGGTTCACTGAGCCAGAACAATGGTCAGACCGCTCTTCTCCAGAACTTCCCTGCAGTGGTTTGTTTGTTTGGAGGATGTAAGATAAGGGTCCCAAGATTCTGGTTACAAGATGACTGAATAGCTGGGAACCAAGAAGAGGTCACAATTAGGAGCTTCAGAAGCTAGAACTCTGGGGGTTCCCTTGGGGTACCCTCCAGACTAAATCCAAGCAGGAAAGCAGGTCCTGACATTCCAAGGGGTGTTGGGGTCATGAAGTAGGCAGGGTCAGATGGAGGAAACAGCCTGATTAAGTGAGAAGATCCAACCCAGAGCAGAGAAAATGAAGATTACCTGATTTTCCCACTAGTAATTAGTAACTACTTTTAAGAGCTGTATTGTGCCTAATTACAGGCAAGGTTTAGTATCTGATTTCAAGACCTATAAGTGAGGACTTCCTGATGTTGCAGGAGACACCAGGCAAGCAAGTGTGCCTTAGCTGGTGTCCAGGGTCCCAATGGCCCTGGACAGCAGCATTCCAGTATGCATGTTGGGGCTCTCTGTCAAACCTGTCACTGTACCCCTTAATTCTCTGAGTCTGAAATTAGACCCTGAAGGTGAAGCTCCACCAGCACCGTGTGATGTGACACACTCAAGCCTCTGCCACATTATAGACAGCAGCAAGAAACGAGGCACTAGGAGTCTCTGGACATTTTGGTTCTGCACTTCCAATACCAATCTAGGGCACCATGAGCAGAAGCATCTTTCTCTGGTCAGCCGCACTGATTGAGAGAGGAGAGAGGAATGAGCATTTCAAGTCTGCCCTGAGAACAGAGCAGCCAGGCCCCTGGCTTTCAAATTGCCTGGTTCTTATTTTCCCAGCGTTTGAGATAGGAATTGGGCGGGGATGGGGGGGGGGGGTGTCGTGGGAGACTCAAAGACAGGGGACTGGCGGCTGTCCTGTCCTGTTGGACTGGCTAGTCGCAGCGCCACCTCAGGTACCTGAGCTCCACTCGTGTTGACTCTCCGCGTCTGCACACCTAGTGGACAAACGCAGGAGCCCAGGCCTTTCAGGCTTCTCCCAAACTGGAAGAGGGTGGTAGATGACTGTGGGCAAGATTTGCCAGTTCTTTTACCTTGCGAAGGTCCTTCCCCTCCTACAATTCTTTCCCCCACCCTCTAGGAGCTCTCCTCCGCTAGGCAGCGACCTCTCAGCTGGCTTGCCCATTTTAAAAGTTTTTATATTTGGAGAAGCTGACAGAGCGCGGCCGGCCACAACCCGATTCTCCAAGTGCAAGGGGGGGGGGGCAGCAATTTCCAGAGTATCTGTTGATACCAAGTGGGGCCAGAGAGACGACGCACCCTGTATCCGAGGTGTCAAGCCACGCGTAGATTTATCTGAACACTTCAGCCAAATATGTCCCATGGAGGTGCTGCAGAGCCAGCCACAGAGGAAAGGCTGTTCGCTATAGACTGTCCCCTGGCCCCAGGCCTCTTTCCCTGCCACCCCAGCTGTAGAAACGCAATCCCCGAGTTGCTTTTGTTAAAAGGGGATGGGGGAACAGATCTCCGTTGCAAAACCGGGTGTCAGACAGCTGTAAACCGGTGTCGACAGGTTGTCAAAAGCCGCGGGGGCTGGTTGGGAAGGAGCCTGCGGCCTCCGGACCCACACCAGCAGACGGGCCGTGCGCGCCCACCGGAGGAGGAGGTGGCCCGGCGGGCGCGGGGCACCACGTGCTCGCCGTGAGGGGCGGGAGCGGCCAGCGAGGGCGGGCTGGAGGCAGGGAGGGGGCGGGAGGGGAGCCAGGGGCGGGGCCTGTGCTCAAGGGGATGCCAATCAAAGCATCAACTTCAAATTGTGTCTGAGAGCCCCGCCGCCGAGCGGAGGGCGGCCGCCGCAGTCGGCGCGCGATCTCGGATACGGGCGCAGCCGGGAGCCGGGCGCCGCCAGCGAGCACTGGGCCGAGGAACAGCGAGCGGCCCCCGCCCCCGGGCCGGCCGGAGCGCGCCCGGCCCGCGGCCCGCAGCCCCCGAGTCGCGCCTCCTCGGATCGCCAGCCGGTCTTCTTGCCCGCGCAGTTAGTGTTGCCCTCCGCCACCACCGAGCCCGCGGACATGTCCTTCCCGCAGCTGGGCTACCCGCAATACCTAAGCGCCGCGGGCCCGGGCGCCTATGGTGGAGAGCGCCCTGGGGTGCTGGCTGCGGCCGCGGCTGCTGCGGCCGCCGCCTCGTCGGGCCGTCCCGGGACTGCGGAGCTGGGAGCGGGCGCGGGAGCGGCCGCGGTCACCTCGGTGCTAGGCATGTATGCCGCGGCGGGACCGTACGCGGGCGCACCCAACTACAGCGCCTTCTTGCCCTATGCCGCGGACCTCAGCCTCTTCTCGCAGATGGTGAGTGCTCCCGCCTCCCGCGCGTCCTCCTGGCCCGCACCCACGGGAGATCACCGCGCCTGGGGACATCGGGAGCGGCTGGCCCAACAGAGAAACAGAGGATCCGCAGGCAGTGTCTGGGAAAGGAACGAGAAGGGTCCTGCAGAGGGAATCCGGTGGCGGAGACCTCTTTCCCTGGGGACTCGGGAGTGCCCAGAGGCCCAGGCAGTGACCACTGTGGTCTTGGGAGGTTGGAGACCGGAGTCGAAAAGCGGGTTGCGCGCTAGTGGAGAGAAGCCTCCAGAGAAGGCCTGAGACCGCGGCAGGCTCTGGAGGTCCCGGGCAAAACCGCCAGGCTCCTCCAGTGCGACAGGGCAGGCCCGCCGGGCCCCCTCAGCCAGGGCCGCTTTACTAACACTGCCCTAACCTGGCGGCCGGCCTCGCCTGAGCGCCGCAAGAGCTTTCCCTTGGGCCCAGAAGACCTTCCTTCTCCCTCTTTGGCAGAGCAGAGATAGTTGCCCTAGACTTTGCCAAAAGGAACCGGTTAAACCTAGCGGAGTCGATCAAAAACATCCCAACAAACAATAGACATCAGCAGAGCAGAGAGGTCTCTTAATGGAGTGTGTAGGGACCATAGGAATCGGGGCTAAGAAATACTAAGTTGACATAAATTCTGGCTTCCGAAACGGTGTTTGCCTTTACTTTCGTAAGTTGCCAAACTTTTCATTTGAGCCGAAAGAAAAGCACTTTTCTTCCCGTGTTACATAAGGGAGAGTTAAAGGAACAGTGTCCCAGAGCTTAAAATAAATGGTGCTCTCCGATCTCCTGTCCCAGTGGGTGTCAGATGGGGGTGTGTGTTTAAATTTAATTCTCCACAGGAGTATTGGCCTGTCTGTCCTTCCGAATGATCACTTTTCCTTGGTTTAACGGAAAGGTCGGGCTGCTTAAACTTGAGGCCGCTAGCAAATTGCGAGGCGGGCACTGGTTTTTGGAAGGCAGCCCCCTGCTGCCCTGCTATCTTCTGGATAGAGCAATTTCCAAGAACCCTGAATTATCCAGTCTCTGGCAAAACAGACCAGACCAGACTCCTTTAAAAGGTTGGCCTCCAACTGTGCAGAAGCAAAGCGGCTAGCGCGATTTTCCGAACTTTTCTTGTAGTTTAGAAAGAAAGCCTATTTCTCAGTGGTCCGGCCAGCCAGTTGCCTTTCGGATGCTTCCCAACCAGGAAGATCAACCCCCATTTTGTTCGGACAGCCAATATGCCCCGGGAGCGATGAGAGATTTACAAGGTGCCCTTTCAAAAACAATTCCCAGCAGAGACGAGGCCGAATTTCTACTTTACGATTACAACTAAAATAATCTTGAAAAACGAAATGTACATTTTACAATGGCGAGGCACAAACGAATTCGGGCCAAAGAAGCCTCTTAGGCGCGGCCTCGATCGCTAAACTAATTAGCCAAAGAAATAAGCTTTTAGTAACTTTTTTAGGGTTCCGACTTCTTTTTTTTTTTTTTTTTTTTTTTTTTTTGCTAACCTGGTAACTGTATCCTTTTAAAAATTGAAGATGGAGGGTGATTTAGTTATTATTTTCGCGAGGATTTTTTTAACTAAAAATTTGAATACAGATGTGAGCCATTTGGGAATCCTGCCTGTGTGCTTGTGGGGGAGGGGTCTGCTCCCATTGTAGTGAGGTAGGGAAGGTCCACAGGAGGTTTTTGTTGTTGTTTAATTTTGTTTTCTCTTTAAACTAAAAGGAAAATAAAATTCGTCCCCTAAGGTGTTTGTGTTACCTCCAGGTCTCCTACCGGGTTCTTGGAAAGTAAGCCTAAATCCAAACCCTCAGCTGAGGCCTAGCTTTCCAATCTTTTATGATCCAGTATTTGGAACCCAAAAGATAAAATTGTGAGTGAATGTCTGTCTGGGCAATTTATGGTAATAATGAGGCCTAACGAGGCTGTTAGAAAGATAAAATGTTATTTACCAAAAACCTGATGGGATAATTTGACTTGCTGTGTTTTACTACTGATGATAAAAAGAATATTGATTGCAAATAAATCATGGCCTCTAAATGCCTGCAAACAGTTTCTGTTTGCTCGGCTGCAGATCAAAGTCAAACTTAAGAGATAAAGTAACCAAGAAGAGGCCCAGGAAACTGAACCGGTTCCCCTGAGCTTCAGCCTGTGGCTCCAGGGCCTGACGTTAATATTTTACTGGATAAGCTCTTCTTTTGTATTTAAAAAAAAAATGTGTTTTGTCATTGTTACTGAGGATGGCCAGGATTAAATTTTAAATTACCTGTCACCGCTACAGACCTCTAAGTGTGAGTGAGCCATTATATGCAGATTAATTTGAGAGGCAAAAAGAGGGCTCTGCTTTCATTTTAAATTGGTGGTGAATTTAGACTGAAGAGTGCCCTGGATGGTTTATTTTGATTGAGTCCTTCAGGGTGAGAAGGAGGGGCCTTGAATTCTGAGTGCTTCACTTTGGAGAAACTGTTTCATCAGTCTACAGAAAAGGTTTTCCCCCTCCAGCTAGTGTAAGCTGAACTTGAAAATTTGAATTTTGGGAAGGGGTGGTGTGGGGAACCAAGGGTTCTGGGAAGACTCGGGAAGGGGGAGGGGCAGGGCTTGCGCTGAGTTCTAAAAATCCAAGGCTTCTAGAAGTTTTTCTAGAGTGAACAACAGTTTTTTAAAAATCTGTTTAGTGGAGACCCAATGCCTTCAATCCAGTTTAAGACTCCAGCTGCCTTGACTCTCCAAGTAGTGGTGTGTGTGTGTGTGTGTGAGCACGCGCGCGCGTTTTCCTTTTCTGAGCTGGTGAATCAAGTGCCCCCAGGGTCCACAGCAGCACGGGTCTTCCTTTCCTAGCTTCCTGAAACTCATCTCTCCCCATTTCTTTTCTCTCTCTACTTCTTTCTCTCTTCTCTCTTGCTCTACGGTTGCTTCAGGGCTCTCAGTATGAACTGAAGGACAACCCCGGGGTGCACCCAGCGACCTTCGCAGCCCACACAACGCCTGCTTATTATCCCTATGGTCAGTTTCAATACGGGGATCCCGGACGGCCCAAGAACGCCACGCGGGAGAGCACCAGCACGCTGAAAGCCTGGCTCAACGAACACCGCAAGAACCCGTACCCCACCAAAGGAGAGAAGATTATGCTGGCCATTATCACCAAGATGACCCTCACACAGGTCTCCACCTGGTTCGCCAATGCGCGCCGGCGCCTCAAGAAGGAGAACAAGGTGACTTGGGGGGCGCGCAGCAAGGACCAGGAAGACGGCGCCCTCTTTGGCAGCGACACCGAGGGCGACCCCGAGAAGGCCGAGGACGACGAGGAGATCGACCTGGAGAGCATTGACATCGATCAGATCGACGAGCGTGATGGCGACCAGAGCAACGAAGACGAAGAGGACAAGGCGGAGGCTCCTAGGGCGCGCGTAGCCCCTCCCGCCTCAGCTCGGGACCAGAGCTCCCCATTGTCGGCTGCTGAGACACTCAAGTCTCAAGATTCGCCCTTGGGCCTGGTTAAGGAGGTCTCAGAGCCCGGCAGCACACGCCTGCTGAGTCCTGGCGCCGCGGCGGTCGGCCTGCAGGGCGCGCCGCACAGCAAGCCCAAGATCTGGTCTCTGGCTGAGACAGCCACTAGCCCCGATGGTGCGCCTAAGGCGTCTCCACCGCCACCCTCAAGCCACGCCAGCGCACACGGGCCGCCCAGCGGCTCACCCCTGCAACACCCGGCCTTTCTACCCAGCCACGGACTGTACACCTGTCACATAGGCAAGTTTTCCAACTGGACCAACGGCGCGTTCCTAGCACAGGGCTCGCTGCTGAACATGCGATCTTTCCTGGGCGTCAGCGCGCCGCATGCAGCACCTCACGGCCCACACCTGACAGCACCACCACCTCCACAGCCGCCAGTCCAGGTTGCCACCGGGGTGCTCCATGGTGAGAAGGCCTCCGCACGCAGCAGTCCTGCACTTCCAGGTACCGAGCCAAAAGGTCGCATCTACTTATTTGGTCTGGGACATACAGAGACCTAGAGATGAGTGAGTGATAGTGGTGGTGGGTAGGGGAGGCTTAATGTAGTAGCTAGGCCTAGGTCTCACCGAGGCACTGAGCTGTATCCAAGGGCTTGTTCCACGGAGGTATAAGGGTAGACATTGGTCACAGGAAATATGAATCTGGGCATAGAAACCCTTCCAACCTGAACACCCCACTACCTAACCCTTTTCCTAATCTTGCAAATCTCTTTCCTTGCAGAGAGAGACCTAGTCACCAGACCGGATTCGCCCCCACAACAGTTAAAGTCGCCCTTCCAGCCGGTGCGCGACAAGTGAGTGCTTTTTAGCTTTTGCCCTGGGGCGGGATGGAAGTAGCGGTGAGGGTCCTAAAGTCCTAATTGGAGAGCACTACCCGCCTAGCTTGCTCCAGTTCTCTGGAGCAGGGAGACTGTTGGGAGGCGGTCTAGCTCTAGCCCGGGCTCTGCCCGAAGAGGCTGGGGCTCGGTGGCGCTGGATCTGTTTACTCATTGCTGGTGTCTTCTTGCTGTTTCTCATACAGCTCGCTGGCCCCGCAGGAGGGAACGCCTCGGATCCTCGCAGCCCTCCCGTCTGCCTGATTAAGGGGGGTCATCTTTTACTTTTGCGGGGGGAGGGGAGGGGGAGGGGTTGGGGGGGAGGAGACGAGGGAAGAATTAAGACAAATATTTGAGACTTGTGTAAAGGACAAACGTGACGGCAGCGTCAGTGATTCTCACACATCGCTCTCTGCAGAAAGGGGCTCATCCTGCCTAAGCGCTTGGGAAGGGGGGAGTAAGGCTCAGCCTGCCGCTCGGATTGATTATCCGATTCGGTAAATGCCCCCCTCCCACTTCTGTGTTTGTGTCTTCTTTGTTTCTTTTTTCCCCTTTCTGTATATAGCGTGATTTCAGATTGTAAATAGCGCGTCAGCGAACTTGTTTAAATCATATATTTTTGTCTAATAAACTAAATGAAACGATGTCCACGCGGCTACAGCTGTTTGTCCCTGTCCTCCTGCGTTTTGGGGGAGGCCATGATGTTTGCGATCTTGAAATCCTGGGCACAGTTCAGGGGCTATGGTTTCGCCAGACTCTTTTGGGAGAAGGGTCTTGGAACAGTGTTTCCACCGAGTGTCAGGCGCACAGTCCGTGATGGTAGTGGTTGAATTTGTTCGTTTTGCTCCTAGGCCAGCTTCTTGTTGGCAGTGTAAATCTTTGCCACGCTTAGACAAGCGTTTATCTGGAGCAGCCTTTTTAAGTACATAAATGCGTTCAATTTTAGACAGTTTACAAAACCGATGTTTTAAAGTGGATCAAAATGGGGGGAAATGAAGAGAATTTTCAATCACACTCCCAAAGGGGAACTTCGGGCTCGAAATCAATTACTCACTAGTTGTGTGAGCGATGCGTTTTAGAGGAGGGTCGTTTTCTAGTCAGAGCGTGGACGTAATGGAGTATGAAATATTGCTCACAGTGTGCTTAGTCAGTTGTTTAAGTGTAAAGAGGAGAAAACGGAAGGTTCTTTAAAAAATATTCTCATATAGATGAGCGACATAGGGTTTGGTTCCGAGTTCCGGGGTTCCCTGGGTTTGCGATTCAAGATTCAGAAGTGGCTTCAGAGAAAAGGTGCGCTACGGGGTGGGGAGTGAGTGGTGATTGTAGTGAAGGGGTTGCCTAGGGCGCATCTTTAAACCCGGGTAGGACGATCTGCGACTGTGCGTACATCAGCTGAAGAAGCCTGAACTAATAGTCCCTCAGTCTTGCCGGAGAAGGCTGAGGAGCACTGTAGCAACAATGAGGGAAGGCGATAGCTCGGTACCGCACCGGCCAGCAAGCAGTTTTGAAAACCACAGTGGAGAGTTAGGAGTCCCACCACTCCTTTGCGGCTTACCAGCCAGTCGCCTGCGCACTTTTCAGCAGAGCGGAAGACTCCGCCAAACCAGAGCCAGGACTTTTAGGACTATGATGGCTACCGGATTGGGATTCATGAGGACTGCGCAAGCAAATAGTAAAACTTCCTAAGACGATGTAAACTGTGGGGAAAACAAGCTAAATGGGGACAAAGTTGGGCAGTCTCTCCCCAGTTTAGGCTCCGCTCTTCCCAGCTGCCAGGAAACTTGCTCTCTCCCCGGGCTGCCCATAAGAGTCATGGTGTTGGTGTGTGGAGTGTGTGTGTGTGTGTGTGTGCGCGCGCGCCCCCCTGCACACCCAGGGGAAGACCATGTGCCTTTGACCACCGCTACTTGCTAGCATCAAGGACCAGCAGGCACCCCGTGCACTGCTGGGGCCACACTGCACTCAGGGCATGCTCCCTCTTCTCAATTCTTCCCACTCTTGTCTCAGGTTGAGTAAGGATTGGATTTCTGAACCTCCAGACTGGAGAGAGAGAGTGAGAGAGAGAGAGAGATTCGCAGATGCTGCCAAGGCAAGAAAGTGTACCACACGTGGGGTCACGAGTCAGTTCGCAAAGCAGCTAAGGAGTTGGGCAGTCCAGCTAGGTAGACTTGGGTCCCATAGACGCCCTCTGCTAAGCTGGTGGGAGCTCCGAGGTCTGAATGGACATGCTCGAAGCGCCCTCTATGGTCCGAAAGCAGAATGGGACCTTGACCCCTGCTGGTGATGTTTCTGGGGCTCCTTGAAACTCTGGGACAGTTAGGCTTTGGGACTCCCTAGGCAAAAGCATGGATTTGTAGTGACAAGGCTTAGTGCTTGTTCCTGGGATCAATCATGTGTGTGAGCATGTGTGCGGTGTGTGTCTGGGGGCCTGCCAGGCCACTGGCATTTGGAGGCAAAAGTGGGCTCTGGACTGTAAGCTGTGCTTTCTCTGTCCTGATGAAGTTTGCTAAGTCAAAAGTACCCTTTTACAACACCCTTGTTGAAGTTGTGTGGAGCCTCCTGTCTCTGGACCCTCAACCCAGAGGCTCTGGAGTGGGTTCCCTGATGAAACAGCATCTCTGAAGAAACCTAACCAACCATGCCTTGTATCTGAAATGAGGAATGGGATAGCCAGGCATGCTGGCACGCTACTCAGACCTTCAAAATGTCTGCTGGGAGATTTGTTCTGGGTGACTGTGGGAAGCTGCAGCTGAACTCTGGTGGACTCCTTCAGCTCAGGCAGGTAAGGTCTTCTTTTCACATCTCTGAATCTAGTCATTGCCCAAGTACCTCCCTTCTGTCTCCTTTTGTCCCTTGCAAAATACATTTGAGGTGCTCTGCCAGCATGTGCAGCCATTGAACTAGCTTGTGCCTCACTGACAGAATCCCAGTAATATAGGAGTCTAGTAGTCTAGAAGGTAGAACTGGGCAGCCGGAGGAGTCCTTCTCCTGAGAATCAGCCATGACAGTACACAGGTCAGATCTCTGTCAGAACTGCTTTTCTTCAGTGAAAAGTTAAAAAAAAAATTTTTTTTAATCAAGCCCCAAAGCATTGTTTTGCATTGTTTGTTCACATCTTCCTCTACAGCTGCTACACGTGTACAAATATATTGTTGTGCCCTGATGGGCCCTGGGTGCTGGGAACTTAACCTTTTGAAAACAAAACAAAACAAAACATGGTCTCAGAGAACTTAGAGATACCGACATCTACCATGAGAGCCACAAATGTTCCTTGGGAAGTTTTTGCCTGTGCAGGGCACTTCTAGCAACACCTTGTCCCAGGTGTCATCCCCAGTGTGGGGACAACTCTGAGATCGGAAGGGGGGAGCTGGGTGTGGGGATGGGACTCCACATAGAACTGGTGGCCTCTGCATAGAATACCCTTCCTCCCTTTGAGAAGGACATTCAGTATCCTGCCCAGACTGTCTCTCTCTGAGCTTCTTTGGAAGTTTACAAAGGACATGGAAGGGTGAGAAACGACTCTAGTCTAGGGCCCCATGCTTCAGTGCCCAGCACATCTCCTGTGGGGTGAGCATCACATCGCTCCCCTTGGCTGACCTGATGGAACTTACCCAGTCACCCTGCTTCCCCATCCAGCCCCCTTTTCTTGATCCATTATATAAAAGCACATTTATCTCCCTGCAATATGGAGAATTCATATTCATATCTCCATTATAGTGGTGTGAAACTGATTAATGTAATACGGGTCTTGGCTCAGAAGGGCGCCACCGATGAATCACGCCCTGCTGAGCTCCAGTTGTCCTTTGGTTCAGACTTAGGCAGAGAATGAGGAAGGAGAGAGAAAAAGAGGGAGGACAGGGCCAGACACAGCACCTGGGGGGTGTCTTGGATCTGGCTTCTAGTCCATCTCACAAACCCTCCAAACCTCACCTGAGGGGGAGCTCTGTGAACCCTGATCAGTCTTTCCCCTCTCCTGAAGGAGCAGAGACCCCAGGGGTGCTTCCATCTTATAGAGGGTGTTTTCCCACCAGAAAGGGGTGAGCCTTCCAAGGCGGATGTGGGGGAGGGGGGGGGGGCTTGTGGATACTGGCTTGGGAGTTTAGAGGAGTATAGAACAGGAAATGTGTTCCCAAACTGACTGGTCATTTGACAATACTTACTGCAAATGGAAATTCTGAAAATAGGGAAAGGACGCAGAGCCCAGAGAGGGTCACTTGTTGAGTGAGGCATTGAGAGGGAGCAGGGTTTGGAGTACATCAGCCAGAGGGATTTGCACGGCCAGACCAATTTCTAGGCCTCTCTGTCCTCATTATGGGATGGAGCACTGTAGGAGGAGTCATCCAGGCTCTCGGGTCCCCTGAGATAGAGAGGGAGGCTTTAGGGTACAGGATTCTGTGTGTTGGGTAGTGAGGGAGAACATAGATGCGGCTCTCAGAGACAAAGCTGTGAGGAGGACATGTGGATTGGATTGATGGTAGTGTTGGCATCTAGGGTAGGAGTCAGGAGACAGAAGAGCTGAAGTCAGGCCATGCCCTGAGAATGGTGTCGGCGCTTGTCCGGTTTGAAGGATTCCTTCATTGCCTGTAGGTGGTTTAGGGGGTGAGAAGCCCAGAATGAGAGAGTCTCAGCTCAAAGGCTGCTTGCAGCTGCAGGCCAAGGAGCTGTCCTGGGTTGAAGTCCCTCTTCCTCGTGGGTATTCAGTTGCATGGCCACCATGCAGACCCTGCAGGGATCCCAGGAGCAGTTTACTGCCACCAGGCACTGCAATCTCCAGTGTGCCCCCATGGAGCAAGCCTGCTCTAATTATGGCTCCAGAGCTGGAGCTATAAGACCTCTAAAGGTCACCACATGGGGGCTGCTGGAGGCCTTTGTATCTTGGGAAAGTGTCTAGAGACGCCGTAAACCAAGTTATGCTGGGTTATTCCAGCCAGCCGGGCTAGGGCCCCACACTCTGGAGGCCTGCTGGAAACTGTTTCAAATGGACAATTTCTGTACCTGTGGTCTTTATACCAAAGCAGTGGTAAATTGTGTACTTTTAACGGTTGTTTTCGTTGGAGAGAAGAGCTCTGAGAGTCACCCTGCCACCATGGTGGAGGGCTCTTGTGTACTCTAAAATCCTAAGGTTGCCTGAAGTGGGGCAGCAGAGAGGAGAGTCTGGAAGATGAGCCAAATTAGCTGGCCCATGCATGGATTTTCTGAATCTGGTCCTGCCACAAGGGACCCAAAGGGTAGGACCCTCCCCTCACAGGGCTCTGGAGTATTGGTATGAGGCTTGGTGTGGGAAGCCACTCTGCTGGCTGCTGTTGTCAGCCTGTGAAGAAAGAGCATTCACTGTCCTCTAGGCAGGGAGATGTCCTTGGCTAGGGTCGGTTAAGTCACTGCTGGTTTTCTGAAAACTTCCAGGCTATTTCTGATTTCTTTATCCGTTCTTCAGCTTCTTGGCTGTATTGGTTGGACAAGGGGAGGCTAAGGTTGGGCTGCACAGAGGACGGAGACGAGATAAAGTACTGAACTCATGACCTAAGGCCACCTTTCTTTCCCCACGCTGACCAGGCAGCTTCTGGACCCACAACCACAGAGACCAGCCCTGGATTGTGTACTGCAGCTTAAACCTCCCAGAGGGCTTTTATTTTGAATTCTAACTCCAAAATCATCTTTAATTTCTTTCCTTTCGTGCTCTCCTGGAATAGGGAAGAAAGCAGCCTGACTTCTTCTCTAGTTATTTTTCAGTTGGGAGAGATAGCTCTTTGTTGCTGTAGAAGGTCAGAAGATGGGAGAGGGTCTGTCTGCCGGAGTGCAGGAGCCTGGACTGACTTGGAGTCTGTCCTGCATCTCCCACAACCCCCCCCCGCACCCCGTCGTTGGTTTGTTTGTTTGTGGTTGTGCTTGCTACTGATGTTTAAGTGTGTGCTTAATTGCTGGTTCCTTGGAAAGCCTCAACAATGTCAGGAAAAGCTCAAAATGGGCTGTGAGATGGTGGGCAAGGGCGGTGAGAGAGGTGTGGGCTGCCCTGAATGTTAAAAAGATCTCACAATGAAGTGATTAACATTTTTATGAATAAAATTAATCACGCATTAGCTCAGCAGTGCGTACATCTGAAAGCCAAGTGTGCTTCTACAGCCCCTTGCTTGCACCCATGAACTTCGGGGGGCCTCCTGGTCCCACTGAAAGCACACAGCCTTCAGGGACTCTGGGATAACAGGAGATATTAAGTCAGTAATAGATGTCTAATTTTGAGGCACTGACAAAGAAAACAATTAAAAATCTACTCCCCGACCATTCAGGAATGTAACAAAAGCAGCCATCGTTTTGGGGATCACCATTTATTTAAGAAAATCTGAATGGGCATGCCATATGCATCAAATATGCACGTGTGCAAGGCTGAGAGCTGGGGCTACGAAGGGCCTCTGAAGGGGAAAGAGAGCCTGGAGGCTCAGTCTAGGCCCTGAGGTGGTGCCCTGGTTTCCCTGACCTGTATGGGTCCACTCTGCTGCTGGCAAACCAGGTGAGCTGAGAGGACTAACTAGACCCTCTCTGTCTTATTAAAAACCTCTGCTTGCTCCCAGATAATGAAATGAGATTTCTCCTCTCTAGCACTGTCTCCCCTTTTGCCTGCTTTCTAATCTCTGGCCACTGTGGTTTTGGGATTACTCCAGCAGGCTGTACAAAGGGAGTCGAAGCCATCTGAAGTGTCACTCCGCGGCTGCCATGAAGCAGCTGCCTTGCCATTTTGTTGATGCCCCCAGCTCATGTGTGCAGCAGAAGGTGAAATCAAAGCGGCCCGTCTTCCTCAGTTCTGCACATTATTTTTCACCGCTGTGGCGAATCTCTCCGAGCTCCGTGAACCAATAAAACAACGGCCCCTGTTTGAGTTGATATATTAATATTTACTGAGGATTTGCAAGGTCGGGGCTAAATGTCAGCAGATTGCTGGGGCAGTCCTGTGGGGAATAATTAAACACATCTCACAGCAGTTCAGCTTTCTAACATCTTTATTAATCTTTTTTTCCCCTTCCCTCCTGAAAGTGTACATTGAAATATTGCCTCTGCAACCTCAGAGAAGGCTCAGAATAAGTTTAATAATAAAACACTGTGTTGGCGGTGTTTGCTCCTGACAGTTTCCTGGGATCTTCCCTGGCAGATGTTTGTGAACAGGGAAGCTCTGATGTGTGAATTATCACCAAGCTGTTGGGATTCTCACCTGACTCACCGTCAGATTTATCCTGACCAATTTGCCAAGCATGATAATATTGTTTCTGTGATTTGATCCGTGGACCGGCGGCGTCTGCACAGCCAACTCAGCCTCGCAAGGTGACCAAGGGCTGCTGGCTCTCCGGGCTGCCTACTTTAACATGATTATAGTGTGCACTTTAGTACAAGTTTGACAATTCTCTTTAATAAGCTTCATAATTAGTGTTGGGATACCTCATTACAAGTCATTGCCTGTAGCACTGCTAGGCCAAACCCCTTCTGCAATCTGATTTATTTTTTATCAGGCAGCCTTAGCTGTCTGGAGTTTTTGTTTATATAATGGGGTCCTGCATTAAGCCCCCAGTGTAAAAACACCACCAGGAAACTAATTACTTCTGTGTGGATTCACCACAGATGTGTCCTGCTGATCAGAATGGTGTATTTTGACTTTGGTCTCCTGTGGTGACTTGTATAAAAGATGAGAGGCAGCAATACTGGCATGCTAACCTCCACTTAGTCTCAGCCTGGCAGAATTCAAAACAGGGGGCTATCGAGGAGGTCACATAGGTTAGTTCCAGTTTCTGGGGAACACTGCTCCTTCTTGCCCTCCAGATTTCTGCATTGTTGGTTTATATTTATGGGTATTCCTTTACAACTGCTAAGTGGAAGTGCCCTGTGAAGGGAGCAGTCAGGAGTTCAGATGGTTTCAGGCTGAAAGATCCTTTTGCAGCTAAGTGCACCCTCTTGGGATGACCTCTCACCTCCTTCCAAACTTGACATCATCACTTCTGCAAAGTAGGGTCTGTCCCAGCTGCCTGCCTTGGTGGATGCTCGGCCACAGGCTTGGGGAACTGTCCCTCGGTTGAGTGTGTTTCCATGTTGTTGGGCTCTGTGTGTACCCTCTGAGCTGTTCCCAAGGGGATCCTAAAACTCAGACTGTTCTAGACTCTTTTCTTAAGCTACCGGACAGATCTGATTGTGAATTACTCCCAGTCGGAACACTGCAGGATTTTTTTTTTTTTGGCTCTCTACCCCTGGATTAGAACTTCAACATGCTTGTTGAGTATTCAGCATAGAGACATAGTGGTGGACCAGGAACTCAGTGTTCTCAGGTGTTAGGATTTCTTTGTTGGTTCTTTTCTGCAGGAGAGATCCAGAGTGTCAGCAGCTCTTGCAGCCATGTCTGAAGCTACTGCTGGTTTCACTGCTCATAGCAGCTTTGGCTTGAGTCTGCATGTATAATCTCAGAGCAACTGGCAGACAGCACTGTATTCATGAAAACAAAACAAAACAAAAAAATGACGGCTGTAGCAATAATAGGAAAATAATCAGGTATGCTTAGCACCTGAGAGAGTCAGAGACCTATCTGTCTCTGAGGAAGTGTCAGACCTTTTGTACCGGTACCAAAAAGACTTAGGTGGTGGAACAGTCAGTTCTGAAGCATGGAGACCTTTTGAAGGGGGAAATCTGAAGAGGCCCTTGACTCACCAATAAAGAAGACATTGGGATTGCCAACAGATGAAGGCTACCTCAGCTCTCCAGCAGGAATCAGTGCCCAGCAGGAGAGGTGTGCTCTGCTGGACCTTGCCTGTCTGCAGTAAAGTGCAATGCTGGCTTCGTGCCTATGCACAGGAAGTCTAAGGTTCAAGAGAGCTACTCAAGTCGGGGGAGGGCAGAACCTAAGGAGTAGAGGTGAGAAGAAGGCTGGCCCTGGACTTTCTCCTCCTCCAGGTGAATTGTAATCTTCGTGCATCCTTCCCCAGGCACTTCTCATTGCCTCGGCTGCTGGAGAAGAGCTGTGGAACCTTCAGAGAAGCTCACCGCAGTGTACTTGCCTGCAGCCTCCTCCCCACTCCCTCTTTTGGCAGAATTGGGATGGATTCCAGGAATCTGCATCTTAGATAAGGTCATGTTGAGCGGCACAGCACAGCCACCCTGAGTCCAGAGATACAGATATACACTTCCTGGTGCACAATGAGTGAGCGTCGCTTTTCTGGGTTAATGGACACTTGAACTAGAACTGGAATGTTCCTAGCAAACCAGTCTTGACTGGTGAGACTACTAATTTGTGGTAGCCAGAGTAGGATTCTCCAAGCATGGTGCAATGCCTGTCTTCTAGATAGCCACCACATAGAGGCCATGAAAGTCACAGCAGGAATGTGGATAGATATATACAATCATTCAAAATGACAGATCTTTACAAATACTCTACTATGTCAACAGTCAAAAGAATCATTTTCAATGTCCCATAGAAAAAGAGGGGTTATAAACCTTTGCCTGGATCTCCAACTCATCCTGGGAGCTGGAAAGATTGCCAGTTGCACAGTGCAAGTGGTGTCAGCAGCTCCTCTGGGCTTTCTCATCCAGGGCTAGGTGCAAAAAGTTCTCCCTCCATTTGTAGTTCATTGGTTATCACATGCCTGCAGTTTATCTACACCTGTGCAGGACTGTCCTCCTCCTCTTCCTCCTCCTTCTCTCTCTTTCTGTCATCTCTGTCTCTCTGTCTGTCTCTCTGTCTCTTTTACTCTCTCTCTCTCACTATTCATTTATTCATATAGCTGCTAATGCCAAAGTAATGGCAGTTGTCTAAGACATTAGCTAAGGGCTGTATGAAGGAAAGCCTCCCACTAGATGCCATGTCCACTGAAGGCTGCTGATGGGACCTCAGTTACACAAGTCAGAAAAAGATTAGAAATATCAAGAGATGTGCAACAGAGAGCTGAGGGCTGGTGCAGGACAGAGTACTTCCCACAGGCAGGTGGCGTCTCAAGGATGATGTCCATTGCAGCCTAACACCTCCCTGCTCTCCTATCTTAGTTACCCACAGCTGGAAGTAATGAAAGAAATCTCCATCTCCCTCCCTCCCTCTCCCTCTCCCCTCTTCTTCTGCCTCCTCCTCTCTCCCTTTTCCTCCTCTTCCCCCTCCTCCCCTCTCCCCCCTGCCAGAGGTTGGCTGTCAGGTGCCTTCCTCTGTTGTTTTCCACCTTAATTTTGTGAGTTCTGAACATGGAGACCTCATTTCCTTTCCAGCTATACTGGCTAGCCTGCCAAGCCCATGAATACCCTGCCTCCACACCACCACCATTGGGACTGCAGATGAGCATTGCCGTGCCCAGATTTTATGTGGATGGTAGAGATCTGAACTCAGGTCTCTTTGTATGAACAAGCACTTTACCCATTTGGGTCACTTTCTCAGCACCAAAAGAATTTCTCAACCAAGTTTGAAACCAGCTTAATCCATGGGATAGAAGTTGATTCTTATTCCCTGGGACATATATCTTCTTCCTAAGAAGAGAAACTGGGGTCAGAAAAAAAGCTTTAGTAAAAATATGCCTCAATCTCTTTGATCAGCAAATAGCTGAAGTAAACAACAGAAAATTCTTGATAAGATATGCATATATAAATCACAGCACATGCCTTTGCTTTTTCCTAAACCCTCTTCTATTTTGAACCCCAAATATTTTCAGAAGTTTGAGGTATTCAAAGGCTATGCATTTGGGTACACCCATCCATTATTTTGAGGGGTTGAATCCAACACACATGTTTGTAATATATTTATAGTTATCAAAGTTCCCTGTTCATTTCAATGGCTTTTGATGTCCAAGCACTCCTTTGAGGCTCTTAAAAATCATCCTGCAAACCCCTTTTGCTTTTGACAGCTGAAGGGGACATTTTCTCAGGGTTGTGCTACCTTCCCATCCTGTGCACTGTGTAGTCTTTCAGTTCCTTTGACAATTAAGTTTTCAGTTATATGAAGTCTGTGAAATGTATGTTTACGTTGGAGAGTCAGGTGGTTCTCAGGGAAGACTGTCTGACTCCTCCCTTGTGTGGAGGGATGAAAAGGGATTGTCCGTCTGATGTCCCATCTTCCCTTCCTTGTGTCTTACTTCCTATCTTCAGAGGAGTTTCAATGTGGAAACCACAAATGAAAACTTCACTTGGGTGAGCTAAAGTCAATGCATAGATCTGTAGCATAGCTCACACAGCAACTGGGTGAAATCCTTCTCACGGCCCTAGACAAAGCTCACACAAAGCATGTCCCAAAGGCTCAGATGAGCCCAGATTCAGGCTAGTTCAGAGGTCATTGCTTGTTCATGTTGGCTGTAATTCTCAATACTTGCCATTCTTCTACTGGATGGTGAGAGACTGGCTTTTGGGGAACCATCTGGAAGCATACTCAGTATGGTATCTGAGAAGATGCACTTCTTCTGTTACCCAGAAATGGTCCTGAATTACTGTGCATTCCAGAATTTGTGTGGTTCACTATTCCCTTGATACCTTGGGATCGGTCTGGTCCAACTGGAAGTCAATTATTATTATTAGTTTTTAATTTGATTCCACTTCTTAAATCATTACTAGAGAGCACTATTTATTTTCTTAAGAATATTTTATGCTAAAACTGGATGGGCTGTCACATCACTGACAGCATTATTAAAGGCATTTTGCTGCTCTGTAAGATAGGATCCAGCAATTCACCATTTCCTCTTCCTTCTCATCAGGCCTCCTCCATCAGAGCATGGAACCTCTCCTGATAGTTCTTCTCCTCTCTTCCTGGATGGGTAAGGGCACACAGGAGAGTAGGTACCCTGAGGACTTTCCAGGGGCTCTATATGTCTCAGTAGGTGGTCTCACACAAAGGGATCAGCCAAGAGCTTAGAATCAAGTAGGCCAGGAGTCCACCTCCTGGGATTCTTGCTGTTCAGGAGCTACAGGGAAGGAGCCCAGGCATTGAGTCAGCAGATGCTGGTACAGAATTGGGCCATTAGTATTTTAATCCCTTCAAAGATTATTCATTAAAAATATACAAGGTCCTTCTTCTCAGTAGGCTAAGAAAACTGTAACCTACCAATGAAGGCTTGCTCATTTTCTTTTCCTTTGTACAGCAGAGAGAGGCTACACTTGGGTTCACTGTTATGTTTTCCATGGCCCACTATGGTACCTGCTGAGTTGCCCAACAATGAAAATGCCATGTGTCTTTGCATTCCCTTCCTCTCTCTGCTTAGTAGTTCTGCCTGTTATCATCATACCTTTAATGGCCCAAAAGTCAAACATGACTTGCACGCATGCGTGCTTATTATGGTTCTGCAAGTTCTATGCAATGGGGTTTCCTATCCTGCCGGAGTGGCATGCTGTGTCATGGCCAGAGTGGCATGCTGTGTCATGGCCAGAGTGGCATGCTGTGTCATGGCCAGAGTGGCATGCTGTGTCATGGCCAGAGTGGCATGCTGTGTCATGGCCAGAGTGGCATGCTGTGTCATGGCCAGAGTGGCATGCTGTGTCATGGCCAGAGTGGCATGCTGTGTCATGGCCAGAGTGGCATGCTGTGTCATGGCCAGATAGAGTGGCATGCTGTGTCATGGCCAGAGTGGCATGCTGTGTCATGGCCAGAGTGGCATGCTGTGTCATGGCCAGAGTGGCATGCTGTGTCATGGCCAGAGTGGCATGCTGTGTCATGGCCAGAGTGGCATGCTGTGTCATGGCCAGAGTGGCATGCTGTGTCATGGCCAGAGTGGCATGCTGTGTCATGGCCAGAGTGGCATGCTGTGTCATGGCCAGAATGGCATGCTGTGTCATGGCCAGAGTGGCATGCTGTGTCATGGCCAGATAGAGTGGCATGCTGTGTCATGGCCAGATAGAGTGGCATGCTATGTCATGGCCAGAGTGGCATGCTGTGTCATGGCCAGAGTGGCATGCTGTGTCATGGCCAGAGTGGCATGCTGTGTCATGGCCAGAGTGGCATGCTGTGTCATGGCCAGAGTGGCATGCTGTGTCATGGCCAGAGTGGCATGCTGTGTCATGGCCAGAGTGGCATGCTGTGTCATGGCCAGAGTGGCATGCTGTGTCATGGCCAGAGTGGCATGCTGTGTCATGGCCAGAGTGGCATGCTGTGTCATGGCCAGAGTGGCATGCTGTGTCATGGCCAGATAGAGTGGCATGCTGTGTCATGGCCAGAGTGGCATGCTGTGTCATGGCCAGAGTGGCATGCTGTGTCATGGCCAGAGTGGCATGCTGTGTCATGGCCAGAGTGGCATGCTGTGTCATGGCCAGAGTGGCATGCTGTGTCATGGCCAGATAGAGTGGCATGCTGTGTCATGGCCAGATAGAGTGGCATGCTATGTCATGGCCAGAGTGGCATGCTGTGTCATGGCCAGAGTGGCATGCTGTGTCATGGCCAGAGTGGCATGCTGTGTCATGGCCAGAGTGGCATGCTGTGTCATGGCCAGAGTGGCATGCTGTGTCATGGCCAGAGTGGCATGCTGTGTCATGGCCAGAGTGGCATGCTGTGTCATGGCCAGAGTGGCATGCTGTGTCATGGCCAGAGTGGCATGCTGTGTCATGGCCAGAGTGGCATGCTGTGTCATGGCCAGAGTGGCATGCTGTGTCATGGCCAGAGTGGCATGCTGTGTCATGGCCAGAGTGGCATGCTGTGTCATGGCCAGAGTGGCATGCTGTGTCATGGCCAGAGTGGCATGCTGTGTCATGGCCAGAGTGGCATGCTGTGTCATGGCCAGATACTTCCATTCGAGCAGATGACTTGTCTTCAAGATTGTCAAGAGGATTAAGAGTGTTGCTGATGGATTTTGTCAGCAGGAGGGGAAGCTGGTTTGACCACACTGCTCTTTGGAGGGTGCTATTTTAAGACTGCAACAGAGGTCCCTTCTTTTCAGAGGGTGGACCTTCCACTGCAGCAGACAGAGATGGACAGCCAACTGTGTCAGAAAAAAATGATTCCAATAGGAACAGGTCAGCTGCAGAAGGCTTTCACTAGAAATGTCAGTCACTCCAGGAAATGTTGGGAGATATTTGCCAGTGAGAGTATTACTGCTTGGGCGCTGGATTGCTTGATGTTCTAGACTTCTTTTGGTAGCTTCTGGTTCTAGAACTATGAATTAGTACAGTAAAGACTCATGAGTTGTTTTGTGTTCTTTTGATCTTCATTTCCAAATAATTCAAGTGTGTGTGTGTGTGTGTGTGTGTGTGTGTGTGTGTGTGTGTGTGTATTTATACAGATATAGCTGTGTGCATGACATGTGGGTACATGCACATGCCTGGTTGTGCATGAGGGTGTGTGTGTGTGTCTGTATGTCCTGTGTGTGTTTGTGGCTGCTGTGTATGTATGTATGTGTGCTTGGTATATCTGCGTGTGTCTGTGCTTGGTGTGTGTGTGTGTGTGTGTGTGTATGTTCCTGGTGTGTGTTTTGGTGTGTGGTGTGTGTGTGTCTGGTACGTTTATCTCTGTATGCACATGTGTATGTTGAAGTCTGGCCTGGCGTGTGTTTTGCCTCAAGCCTTTTGCTTTTCGGCTGTCATCCTCACTCAGTAATGTATGTCTCCATCATGAACGCAGAACCTGAGAATGCCACCATCCAGATTATAGTCCCCTGTGGTGCTTCAACACAAACCTAGAACAAATACTCAACCTCAGCCCCATTTACAAATGACACAGTTGCTGAGTGGGATTGAGAAAAATAGAAAGCAGAAGTAAAAACACGAGAAACTTAGCATTTGTGAGGCAGGAGGCTGAGGAACCTGGCCCTCAAACGTTCCCTTTCTCCTACTGATCTTGAGCAGACCTGCTCACCTGGGGGCTCCTATCTACTCTTAGAGTCATGAACTCAGTTTACAGCTAAGAAAGTGGATCACTGTGTTTCTGAGAAGGTAATGCATATGGGGATTCCCACTTTGCTGATCAGGGAGACTGGGTTCAGAGGAAACAGCCTTAGCCTTCTCCAAAGCTTGACTTCCTCATGCCTAGCTCAACAGATCCATCAGCTTCAATATATTCTTTTTCAGATGCTCAGCTTTCATGCCATGATGCCATCCACTAGGCCTGAGGCCTGACCCACTTGGTGGTCTTCACTGGCCTTGGGATTGTGCCAGGAAAGCTCCTGATGTGTGCTTCTAGGCACCACGCTTCCCAGGGTTACTAGCCTACTCATGCTTTTGTTCTCCTAATACTGAGTCTCTTTGCCCTTCCCATTGGGCAGATTGTGGCAAGACAGTCTTGTGCTCTTTGAATGTAAACATCAGGATTCATAGCTCTACCCAAAGGCTGTTGAAACTCATTTTGCTAATAGCAGCTTCTTAGTTTCTGGGATTATGCCAGGCTTTGGGCATTGAAGATATTCAACATATACTCATTTGCATCAGTCTAAGTCACATTCTACTTAGAAGACAGCAGCCACCCAGAGGTGGGGTGGGGGGGCTTTCTGTGATGAGCCCGTAGTAGGCCAATGGGTCCTGTGGTAAGGACTTGCTGCTCTGGGGTCACTCTTCTTTTATATTTCACAGAGACCATAGTCAGCATGGCACACATGCTCCTCACACTCATGTTATATGGATGCATTCATGTCTAGCGCGTTCCCCAGCTGCATGTGGTGGTGTAGGTGGTCACACAGGGAGTGAACTACAGAGGAAACTGGTTTGCAAGTTACAAGATGACCAGCATCATAGTGAGCCGCTGCACCAGTGCATGGGTGAAACCTGTGTGGAGTTAACAAATTAGTGGCTTCCCACTCCAGACAGATCCCTGCTACGGCGTTTATCTTTCACACCTCCCATTGGCTGTGCACATGAGCAGTGTTCCCACTTAACACGCCTCCTTGCTGTAGCACTTTGCTTCCTGGGCCTCTCCCAAGAGCATTCTAAGGGAAATTCCCTGAATTTAAAATGTGAGCATTAAGCCCCTGGAGATGAGACTATCTGATGCCATTCTAGGTCACAGTTCTTCATTTCCTGGCAGAGGTGGCACCCTCTACTGGAATGTCCCAAGAGCCTTCTGGCTTCTTTTCCTAGTGGGGAAACTAAATCACTCAATTAGCCCTTTGCCTTTTGGTCTTGGCGCACCCTGAGAACATTAGCCATTCCAAAGCCTGCCAGTCCCCACTATCCAGGCCTGGGAGAGAGGTATCCTGGGGGAAGCAAAAAGTGAAAGAGCCTTCCTGTGGGTTGCCAGGGGGTCATTTTTTATGTGTTTCAGATGAAATATTTGAAAATAAGAACAACTAGGAACTATGTGCTTCCAAGTTTGGTTTCAAATCCCCACCCCCACCCCCAGGATTACAGTCATGGATGCAAAGAGTTAGTGTTTCTATACTTCAGGATACAGGCAGGGCCTTGTAGGAATCTTATTTAATTATGTGCAATATTAATGTTATATTGATTATGTTATTGCCTGTAAATCCAGTTGCTTAATAAAGCTGCAGGCATTTTGCAATAAAGTTTCATTTGCAGTCAATTAAAGGGTGTCAAGGGGCAAGGAGCTATGTGAGGGGGTGTTGACACGAAGAGAAAGGTCCGAGGACCAAGAGGGAGAGGAGCCGCAGAGAATGGGTTGTTTGTGCAGCCGTAGGAATGTACATATGGGAACACACACACTTGGGTACGTAGAAGGGAGCAGTCCCTCTGCCCTTATTTTTAGCACAGAGATTTACAAAGGGCCGTCGGTACCTTCACCTCTAATGCTGCACCAGGGCAGCATCTGCAGTGGGCAGGATGATGTCTGATTTAAAAAGTAGAAGGGAAATGATAACTGCCAATATTGAGAGCACGTGGGGGCAGGAACAAAGCATACTTCTGTCGCTAGTCATGTTTGCATCCAAGTCAGAGGAAATGCCACCACCCTTTGACAATCACATCTGCCACCAATATCAGGCCACATGTGGTCCCTCTTTTATCTCCCCCACCAAAATCTCATTGTCCTGTTTTAGCATCTGATGTTGAATTCAGGTCATCGTGAAGCAAGGGGATTTACTCATTTCTGTCTTGCCATTCAGGGTGCGCCTAAGATGTGGGTTCTAATAACCGAACGTGAAATCTATATTAATGTTTTATAAGTGACACTTGGACAGCAGACCACGGGAAATAAAATAGGTGTTCTATAATTCAGAGAGATAACTGACCTTTTCCATCAGCGGATGTCATAGGAAAGCCGTATAGTTGTGCTTAACCTTTCCTGCTGCTGGGCAAGTAGACCCACCAGAGAGGCTTAACTTTTCTAAGTGAGTGACCACTCACCCGCAGGCTGAATGCCTGGTCTCTAGGTCAGTGTGCTGTGTTACAGCAAGGGACACTGCAGTGACAAGACATCTAATCATCACAGGGATATCAAAGGGACCACGTTTGGCATCACTAAGATACTATGACCCCAGTGGCAGCTCTTGTCAGTGCCAAACAATTTTAAACCACCTAGTAAAATCTCGTATATCTTCCACAGTACTGCATGGAGTTCTGAGGATCCTCTTTATAGTCTCATGGTTTATCCTGGCTGTCAGCTTGATTAAGTTGGGAGTTGTCCAGAAGACTGATGCAGGCCCACTTGAAGGCTTTGCCAAGCAGAACAGCTCCAGGGTCTCTGATCTGGTCGGTGTTTTAGATCATTGATGGAGTTAAAAGTTTAATGATCTATTGGGAGGTG
Organism: Mus musculus; assembly: GCF_000001635.26. NCBI lineage: Eukaryota > Metazoa > Chordata > Mammalia > Rodentia > Muridae > Mus > Mus musculus. The sequence goes on along the minus strand of NC_000079.6, from coordinate 71,941,271 downwards.
GTTAAACACCAAGGAAAGAAGAGCTTGTCAGGAGGAAGTGGTCATTCTCGGTGTGTAGTCGAGGGACATTCCGTGCTGTGGTCACTGCTTGTCTTTCCTCTGCCTGTGTCACATTGTGTCTTCCTTTCTGGCAGTGATGAGCGGAACCCTCTGAAACTGTGAGCCAACTTTAGCTGTCTTCCCTTTAACATATTCTTAAGTCTTTGCTCACAAGAGGCTGTGTTGTATTGGTGGGTCAGGGAGCGTGATCTCCGACTTCACGTGGTGCAAGCCTGTCCACTGCAGTCTTTACATGCATGTGGGAGCCATCACCCAGAACTCTGTGGGGCCTCCTAAGCTAACATCATCGATGTGTGGAAATCCTCATTTTTCTTGGTGTCTGCTTCACCACTGTTAATATATGCCACAGAGTTTACAAGATAATGTTGCCTCTGGCTGAAACAAATCCTGTCCCCACCACAGGCCACTGACATTTTGACTCTTGTCTTCTACTCACCGCGAGGCAGCCGGGCCATTGGACAGCTTGTTTTTCTGCTTTAGCTCTTGTATGCCAGTAGGTCTGCTTGTCCCCTGCTGTCAGGCCAGCCCAGAGTGGTGAGATTTGTTCACATGATCATTTCATTTACTGCGATAACTCGTCCGTGAGGTCCAATTTGCCCCATTGCTTGTCCCATTGGTAATAAAAACAGATGAAAAGCATTATCTTGATACGTGATTGGAGAGAATGAGACAAAAAATGTTTCAAAGATTGTACAGGGATGTAGGCTTAGATTTTTAAAACCTACTTTTGTTTGTTTGTTTATTTGGTTGGTTTTTCGAGACAGGGTTTCTCTGTGTAGCCCTGGCTGTCCTGAAACTCACTCTGTAGACCAGGCTGGCCTCGAACTCAGAAATCTGCCTGCCTCTGCCTCCCAAGTGCTGGGATTAAAGGTGTGCGCCACCACGCCCAGCTTAAAACTTACTTTTAATAAGGGTTTTCAAATGCTTCAGCCACCCCCCCTTCTATCCCACTGTCCAAAGGCAGGTGAGAAAAGATGGTAAATAGGACAAGGGGCTGTAGACCTGTTTAGAAGTAGTTCTTTGAGGTGATTCCAATCTTTGTTTGTCAGGATTCAGCAGTTCAGTTTAATAGTGTCAGGATACCAAACTCAAATCAGCAGAAGTGGCATGATCTTGCAGAAATATCAGGCCTCTGCCGAATTGGCACAGGTCAGCAGGAGGGACAAGGATTAGCCAGGACCGGACACTGGAAGTTCTCTGTCAAGTCTCTCAATGAAGTGAAGATCAGTGAAGTGAAGACTGGAGATCAGTGAAGTGTTTCAAAGCTAGCTAGGCCAGTGCACTGTCACTGTCCATTGTGTCTTATTTGCGCTCTCTCCAAACATCATGTGCCCTCCCATGGTTCTTGCCCCAGCAAAACATTACGTGAGTCTGCATCACATGACATACCCAGAAACTTCCGCCTCACAGGATGACATTTTCTGAGCAGGGTTTCGGGAGGACTTGGAGTGAAGTTCGAGACTAAGGAGAGGATGCAAGGCACTAGAGCTGAAGAAACTTCTAGAGGTCCAAAGGCTCAGGTGAAAGAGTTTTCTGAGAGGTGTTTGCCTCCCTCACAGTTACCATACTGTGATCACATGCAACAAAGATGCATCATGTTCAACAACCTCTTAAGAAATGGAAGAAAATTCGATGGAGCTGAGTGTGAATCATGGTCACACCGATGGTGGCCAAGAAATGGTTCCACCTGCTCTTAGCTTCCTACAAAGGGGGAAATTTAAATCCTGAAGATACTGCCCCATGCCCAAAGATACCATATCTCCTGCAGAAGAGAAGACACCACAATGCCTCCCTCAGTCCTCATGGCCTACCGCTCACATCCATGCTTCTGCTTTGATTCCAGTGACTCAGTAATGATGAGATGCTGTGTGTTTCCTGACAGCTAGGCGGGGGGATCTGGAACATTCCCATCACAGGAAGATGATAAATGTTACAAACAGTGGTTATGCCACAAATGTGCTTCCAACTGGCAATGGTGTGGACCGATCACATCTGTGACTAACTCCAGAGCTCGGGGATGTGGACTTGAAGCCACACTTGCGTTTACCACATATGATGTGAGAGTCCTCAGAGAGCATGGGAAAGCTGCGGATCTTGTTTTCTGATAAAGAGTGAGATGTTGCTCAGTTCTGCTGCTTTAGACTGGTGTGAATGTCTAACATTTTAAAAAATTAATTAGTGAGGGTGGGTGGCTATGGGGGACTTTTGGTATAGCATTGGAAATGTAAATGAGCTAAATACCTAATAAAAAATGGAAAAAAAATAAATAAAAGATCCTCAAGTGAATATAATATGAAAAAAAAATTAATTAATTAACGTATTCACTTTATATTCCACTTATGCCACTCCTAGTCGTCCCCTCCCACAATCCTTTCCCGTCTCTAGTCCCCTTCTCCTCTGAGCAGCTGAGGACCATCCTACGTATCCCCCCACCCCTGGCACATCAAGTCTCTGCAAGTCTAGGTTCTTCCTCTCCCACTGAGGCCAGACAAGGCAGTCCAGCCAGAAGAATATATCCCACATACAGACAACAGCTTTTGGGACAGCCCTCATTCTAGTTATTTGAGACCCACACGAAGACAAAGCTGCACTTTGCTACAAATGTGCCGGGAGGTCTAGGTCCAGAACATGTATGTCCTTTGGTTGATGGTTCAGTCTCTGAGAGCCCCAAGGGTCCAGGTTAGTTGATTATGTTGGTCTTCCTGTGGAGTTCCTATTCCCTTAGAGGCTGCAATCCTTCCTCCTATTCTTACTTAAGAGTCCCAAAGCTCCATCCATTGTTTGACTGTGCTTGCATCTGTGTTTGAGTCAGTTTGTGGGTGGACCCTTTCAGAGATGTCTAATATTTCTTAATGGTTAAAAAAAAAAGCAAAAAGGTTTACAATTTTTAAAAGTGACTGTGTGATAACTTGGGTAATAGTTTTCTTTCTTTTTTTTCAATTTAAACTTAATGAAACTAGCTCTTTCTGAGTTCTAGATTTATATTTTACAAAATGACATGATTAGCGTGTGTGTGCACATGTGTGTGCACATGTGTGTGTATGCATGTGTATAATGCTTGTGTGTGTATGTATATGTGTGTGCATGCACACTTGTGTATGTGTGTCTGTGTGTGGTGTGAGTGTATGTGGTGTGTGTATATGTATGTGTGTTTTTGAGTGGTGAGTGTATGAAGTATGTATGTGTGTGTAAGTGCAATATGTGTATGTGCAATATGTATGTGCATTTATGTGCAGTATGAGCGTATGTGGTGTGTCTGTATGAGTGTATGCAGTGTGTGTGGTGTGTGTGTGTGTGTGTGTGTGTGTGTGTGTGTGTGAGAGAGAGAGAGAGAGAGAGAGAGAGAGAGAGAGAGAGAGAGAGAGAGAGAGAAAGTGTTTATGCAGTGTGTGTATGTGCATGTGCACATGAATATATACCTGAATGGTCATTGACTGAGCCGCCTCTGTTGGTTTTCAGGTAATTAAATAGTGAAGAATTCAATATCTAAGTGCCCTCAGTAACCACACCCACTGTACCTAAGCAGAGTGAGGCCCAGAGAATCACATCCTGAGAATTAACAGTCAACCACCAACTGTGTGCTCTAATGAGGAAGAGGAACCATGGCCCTCTGTGTCCTTAGCCACCCATAGTAGGAACTATAACAGAGGCAAGGTGCTCACTGTCTCAATCAGTCACTTTAGACATTAGGCCAGTTTTCCACAATAATGCTTCCTCAAGACACTCCTGATGAGAACTTCAACTCCAGCAATGGCTCAGCAGTTAAGAGCACTTGATGCTCCTGCAGAGAACCCAGGTTCAGTTCCCAGCACTCGCATGGCTTTTCACAATCATCTGTAACTCCAAATTCTAGAGGATCTCACACCTCTTCTGATGCCTGCATCATTGCACATGGTGCTAACACAAACACACAGACAATACACTCTGTACAGATGAGATAAATACTTATAGAATATTTAGAAACCCTCCAGCTTACATTAACCAATGTTCTGACTATGAAATGCATTTTCAGAATGAGGCAGCATGGTCATGTGTTTGCTCCCATCTATTCAGTATTGGATTAGGCAACCTTCATATTGTCACTATAGACAACTATGCCTGAGGACTTCTTAAGGATAACTCCCATTTTTAAAATGTAACATCTATGATGTTTGATCTTAGTAGTCAATGTAATTGGATCTGGGATCAAACAAGAGATGTACCTCTGAGTGGGTCTGTGGGAGACATTTTTAGAAAGGATTATTTAAGATAAGAAGTTCCCTACACCCATATGGTAAGCATTTTCTGGAAGCCCAGATGGAAAGTGGTCTCAGAAGTGAACAATACTGCTTTTCACCTGCCACCTTCATGCCTTGCTGGTGAGTACATCTACATTGTCACCATCATGGTGCTGACCTCCTCCTCTGACATAAGAACTCATTCTCCATCCCTTCCACAAGGACTGAAGCTCTCTACCAGTCCTCCAGGCCATTAGCATCAGGTTGGGACTGCTGAGACATCTTGCCTTCTAGACTGAAGAGCTACTCGATTCCCAGCCTCCGCTGCATGAAGACAACCATTTTCCAACTGCCCAGACCAGACCGTGTAAGTCAATGTAATACATGCCTTTGTAATAAATTTACATTTCATTGGTTCTGTTCCTGTGGAGAATCCTGACTAACACAGTGGCCCTGTTTATATTGTCATTGCTCTAAGAATTTGTGGGTGTTCATCTGTGAGGGATTCTAATAGTCACAATCATGATGGAGCATTTCACCCTCAACAATTACAGAACTTAGCTTCATGGGGCAATGGTGTGGAGCTCAGGTGCTGTTGTATCTCCTGCAAACACACTAAGGAATTTGGGGTGAGTCACTCAAGCCCCCCGGGAGGGTTATAATGGGATAAAATCACTTAGCACAATCAATCACTTCAAGCATAATTACTCTTCTTCTGATGTCTGAAACAGAGTAGACCATGGCACAAAGAAAATGCACACACAGCACATACATATTTGTGCATATGAGGGGCGCACATGACTGAAGGAAAGCCTTATGGAAATGACCTTTACTTCACTGTGTAGAACACCCTGGTGGCTTCCAATTTAAGCTACCATCACTTCATATGTTGTTTGTGACCAACCGTTTACAGTAGGCCCTGCATTCTGGCAGATGTAGTGACTGTACATCTGTGAGAGGTGATGGTAGTGTAGCCTGCATCCTGCTGTACTGGGCTGGAACACAGTGTGGTCCTCTAAGGCAGCTGTTCCTAGCTTGGTGAATAGCTGTCATACCATAAGAAATCATGAGTCACCAGAGTTCTGCCTCCTTCAGGTAAGAGGAGGTGGTACTTCATGTTTCTCAGGACAAAGGTTCCATATTCCCAGGGACATCACATCTGGCATCTTAACCATCAGATTAGTTTGGTCATGGATACAACAAAAATACATGACAGGGACATCTTCAAGGAGTCGGGAGTCATTCTGAGTTGTCATTTTTTGAGACGGTAAATGGGCACAGAAGGAATATGGGGCTGTGCCTGCTCACATCTTGGGGGACATGCAAGAAGAGAGAAAGATACAGAGACAGAGACACAGAGATACACAGAGAGATAGAGACAGTGCACCGAGATACAAATTGAGAGACAGAGAGACACAGAGACAGACCTACAGTGTGGGGCTGTGCCTGCTCACATCTTGGGGGATTTGCAAGAGAGAGATACAGAGAGAGAGACAGACAGACAGACAGAGACACAGAGTCATACAGAGATCTAGAGATATAATACAGAGACACAAGGATAGAGACAAAGAGAGAGACAGAGAGAAGAAAGACAGACCTACAGTGTATAGTGTGGGGCTTTGCCTGCTCACATCATGGGGCACTTGTAAGAGAGAGAGACAGAGACAGATACAGAGACAGACACAGAGACATAGAGACAGAGAGCTAGAGACAGAAGATAGAAACACAGAGACAAAGAGAGAGACACAGAGGCAGAGACAGAGAGCCATAGACACGGAGACAGAGAGAGACACAGAGGCACACATAGACATACAGAGTGACACAGAGTCACAGAGACTGAGAGACAGAGACAGAGAGATACAGACAGAGACACAGAGGCAGATGGATACAGAAAGAGACAGAGAGACAGATGGACACAGAAAGAGAGATAGAGAGGCACACACAAACCTACAGAACAGCACAGAGACAGAATAGAAAGTGGAGCCTGGTTAAGAAATCCTTAAGGACTGCCTTCTAGAAGCCCAATATCTCCATCCAAGCCACCTCTCCAAGGCTCCATAACTTCCTAAGATAGCACCATGAGATGGAAAGCACTTGTTGTGGGCAACTCATATGACAGCCCTCCTTATGACTTCAGTTTTATGAGCACTGAAACCATCTTCCACAAGGCATCAGGAGGGACTCCCATGCTCATGTCCTGTATCCCAGAAATATCGTATTTATGGTTGCTCAGATTGGGGTGATCAGAAGCCCCTGTCTAGAGTATGGGAGTGAGCACCACTGCCAGGGGGACAGGGCAAGACAAAGAGGGTATTGTCTGTTGTCTCCTATTATCTGCCACTCAACCTCCTTGTCCCCTCTGTATTCTTGGAGTCTGGTTTAAGTAAACACATCGGGAACTCTTTGCAAGAGTTGAGTACTATAAGCATGCTTACATCTGGAAACCCTGCCATCCTCCCTGCAGATGCTTGTGGAGCATGGAGGCACACTTATGAGCATTGGTCCACCCAACAGGAGCAATTGCTTGTGCTTTACTTCAGTGAGCACACACATGTCACACACCTTGCACTTTGGTGCTTCACTCTTAGCCAATGGCCAGAGTAAACCAAGAACAGCTCACATTCCAGATACACTAAGCAGCCAGTCCCTCACATCTCTATGACAAGGCCAGGCTCTGCCTTGCTGTGGAGTCCTTTGTTTGTCCTTTAGACGGGGATTGGTCACATAACTTCTCTTTTCTGTCTTCTTCCGTCCCTTTGTTTGCTCTGCTAGCTCAGCCTATGGTGTCTCCACATCTTACTCTAGTGACTGAGAAGCAGAGAACTCTAGCCTTGTAAAAGCAGCATCCACCCGGGCTAACCTTGTCTATTTAGTGTCATCAGAAGGTCTACTCCCTCAAGTCTCTTTTCTCCTATCCTTACTCCCAGGACTAATTTGCCCTTCCCCTCCCAATTTCCCTCATGCAATCTATAGACCCAGTGGCATGCTCTCCGTCCCCCTCCCCCTCCCCATTATCCTCTCCCCTTCTCCCTCTTCCCTCACTCCATGCAGCTTCTCTGTGGCATTTGTCACAACAGATCTCTCTTGTGCTCATAACAGAGAAACTAATCCAGCAGAGGGGTTAGCGTCCATGGCTTTAGCCTCTCTAGTGCCTGGGATGAGTTGGCTCTAGGGTTTACTATTGTATCATTATTCCTCCTCATCAGTTGCCTTTTTCTTGTTCTACCTCTCTGGAAGGTTCAAGGACACCTGTTCAGGCCTCCTTGCTCACTCCTTGCAAAAGCTCACCCAATTAGAGGATCCTGAATATCAACAATGATGACCCTTGATGGAGACCCTGTAGCCTGGGACTCTTCCCTGGCCTCATGTCCCCACCTGGCTCACAAATGGGCTTTCCCAGCCTGGTAATCACATGGGGAGAAGTGATTTCCCTCATCAGATCTGTACCATGCTATCTTGCCCTTGAAAATGAGCAGAGAGGACAGCTTGCTTTCAATTGTGATGGTCTAATCTGTCCACATTCTGCCAATATACACATTATTGAAGAGCCAGGGACTCTTCCTACAGAGTTGATGCTGGGTGGTTCAGGAATCTGGGGTGGAGGTGGGGAGAATTCGACACTGTAAGTCCCATGACTGTGAGCTGCCAGCAGTTGCCTCTTAAAGGAAATGGCACATATTTCACCATGAGACTTATCTGCTCTTTAAATGAAAGAGGAATCAGCCTTTAACTGAAACCATCGGCCTGAGCCATGACAGTCTTTTATTCATTACACACAGCATAGCCCCATGTCAAAGTGCTGTAATGGGATGGCATTGCTGCTGAGCCCTGAGGGGATGAGCGGATCAGTAGGTTGGGACCTTCGTGGATGTGATTGGGGCCTCAGAGTGACAAAAGGGGCTGTCTGGCTCTTCAGTGATATACCCAGATGCTAGCCAACAAAGAACCATGAGAAACATCTCATCAGACATAGCTGGTAAAGTACTGAGACCTCAGCCCCAGAGATGTGCAATACAGACATTGCTCTTAGTTCAAGTGCTGCTTCTGAGTAGGGCTTGAAGTGACAGCGGTCCTGAGATATCCTTAGTAACTCAGTTCCCAGGAAGATGGATGGTTTCTACACACTTCGTCTCTGGGAGGCAGATACCGTTAAGTCCCATGTTACAGGAGAGGAACTGAAATGTGGAGGAGCTGGGCAGCTCTTGCTAGACCGGATTTCCTGACAGCACACTGGGGAGAAGCAAAGGACATGAGCCGTCAAGATCATGCACAGGTACGACTCCATGCTTGGGGCCCCAAGTCATCAAAGGGTTCACACACATGGCTCCAATCTCAGGGTGTCAGGCTGTGAAGATGGAGCACTACCGAATCTTACTCTGATGTCCTTACATCTCGCTTCAGCAGCTGACTAGCAAAGCCATACCACACTTGGACAGCGCTCCGTGTTCAGGTGTGAAAGCCACCACGAGTACGTTCAAATATGGCTCTAAGTTCATGGCAGAGCAGGCAGTGAGCACCACACACCTGGCAGAAGCCCGTGCTTAGGATCATGTGCTGTCTGGCTAATTCCAAGTTCCTTTCTTCCTGGACTGCCTGGACAGCTCCCGCCTGCCTTCCTGCGTTATTAACAGAAAACACTTGGCTTCACTTTTCCCCAGGACTGGTGAGAATTAATACAGAGAGTTGAAAGGTGCCTTTGGGGTAAAGCAGCCTGAGTGGGAGAAATCAGGCCTCCTGAGCTCAGATGGACTTGCATGTCCTGTGGACATGCCCAAGGCTGTTTCTGTCTGGCTTTCATGATGAGTTATGTTATCCGGATCCAGGCAAGGGAAGGAGATGGCACGAGAGGTTAAAAGGAGTGAAGGGGAAAATTGATTTTTCAATCGAAAGTGTCGTTGCATTGATAACAGACTGCCCCAAGATTATAAAGCTCCCTACGTCCGTGTCCACCGCAGTCACCCAGAATTCACTTAGCTCTTTCTTTTCTTCCTAATGAAAAGATCAGGATTAATAGCTAGCTAAACAAATTTATGTGGGATTGGGTTCTCTGTAGCTCCGCATGAGTAATTGTTGCAGTTTATCATTGTGGTCTTGTTAGAGACAAATATAAAGGGAGTAAGAAGCTAGCTGAGACCTGGCTCAGAAGCAGAGCGGTGAGGTTCACAGACCCAGTCTTTATGCAACCATGTCTGATCAGCCGCCTCCTGCTCTAAGAGAGAGGCAGCATGGTCACTCCATGTCTCTGTCTTCTTACCCTGCAGTCTTTTATGCTGGGGCTTGCTTATGGGTTGAAGGATGGCTGCAGATTTGGTACAGCCATGTTTCCTTGGCAACCATTTTACTGTGATTTTGATATCTTTTGGAAGATGATGTGGGTCAGAGGGAGAAGCTGCCTTCCCTTGTTTCTGTAGCAGGCTGGCTCCACATTTCAGTGGCTTGGAGAAAGAAATCTTTTATTTCTGGAACTTGGAATTGAACCCAGGGCGTTATGAACGCCAGAAAATGCAAGTGCATGACCACTGAACTTCCGTCCCAAATCCCTTCATAGTTTTAATTTTGAGACAGTGTCTTGAAAAATTCCCTAAGCTGTGTATTTTATTTTGATACAATATCTCACAGTATAAGGCAGCCCAATAGGGATTTACTATGTTGTCCAGGCTGGCCCCAACCCCAACTTCCAAGTGCTGGGATTACAGGTGTATACTACCATGGTCCAAGGTGGCTCCTTAATAGCAGGGTTGACAGGTCTGTGCCACTAGGCACAGCTGAGCTCTCTCTTCTACATTGCATAGTGAAGCCAGACAGGGAGCCTCTCATTTTTTCAGCCTTCAAAGTACAGTCTTCCTATCTTCAGATATGTGTGTGAAGGGAGCCCAGGTAGGCTCCAGTGTTCAGAAGCCTTCCTCCAGGGCTCTTATCACATTTTAACTTGATGATTGCCTTTTTCTTCCTGAAAGGAATATTACTCTAGCTAGACATAGCCTTGATAAAGCTTATGTTCTGGAAATAATATTATTTATTTATTTTCATACATTGATACACATATGAACTCACAGAGACTATGGCAGCAGACACAAGACCTGCAGAGGTTCAAGCCAGACAGAGTCCCATCACTGACAAGGGAAGTGCAGATGGCTGCGTCCTTTCTGATGAGGGCAGCAATCGTGATGGACTCACACCCATGGTAGGATGCTTATGTTTATCTCAGTTGTCCCTTTAAAGGTCCCATCTCCAAATGTTTTCACACTCTGCAGTATTAGGGTCACAGTTTTAGAATACGCACTCTGAGGAACTTGACAGAGATAGATTTGGAAAGGCTTGAAGGTCCCTCTGCCTATGGAGGGTCTCACCGCTGACTAGGGCCATCAAATCTCCAACAGTAGCCCTCGGGGTGAGGTCTCTGTTCTCATACTAAGAGCATGATCTTTTTAGCTCCTGTGTTACATTTCAATTGCTTTTGCTATATTAAACATTTGCTTTTACCACTGAAGGACTGACTTTATGGACATAATTTATGAAGTTTTTGGTATCTGTGCCTGTACTGTAAATGACCTTGGATCATTTTAGGACTAGACATGACATACTGCAGCAAACATGTGTGTCCATATCAACTTTAGGCTTACTGTATTGAGTTTCATTTGGAGTCAAGTTTGTGGCTTTTCTTTGTAAACTATGAATGGTCATGCTTTGATCATCACTGCTTTACAGGCACTGCAGGGCTTTCAGAAAACCTCACCTAGCCTACCTCAGCTCCCACGGGCAGCCACTCTGAGTATGAGCTGGCAGAGATGAGGGATAGGGGTGCTGGACATTGGAAAGTCTGTCTGTCTGTCTTTTTGCAACCTATCCTTTTCCAAACCATAGGTTGGTCTAAGCACCAAGAAATAGTTTGAGGGGTGGACATTTAGAGAGTCAGTAGGTTCCAGGGTAGTACTTTCCAGATGAGAAGTCTGAGGAAGCAGTCATATCTCTTCACCCAAGAGCAGATGTTAAGAAAAAAAGACCTACAAGGCAAACCAGGATGATCTGCTACAGGCTGGAAATGGATAGTTTATAAGGAAGGAAGCCTTATTTGATTAGAGCCCTGAAGTCTGACTCAAGAGTTGCACCTAACACCAGCCAGGTGGCCATATGTAGAAAGTAAAGGGGGGAAAATATGACGAGAAACGTGTAAGTGAGGGTTAGAGCAGATTTTTACAACAAATATAGTCATTTACCAATCTAACCACATCTCAAAGATCTTCACTTCTCACTGTAGGACTGGGGATTAATCAACCTAGAGCTTTAGGGAACACCTTCAAGCACATCAGGGGCCTTACCACACAGTAAGTCTCCTGGAACTTTTTAACTTGGCTACCCAGTCTTCAGAGTTCTGAGAAATGAGTCTTTGCTGACAACTATTTTTCAGCACCTGAATTGTTTGATTATAGTTAGATCACAGTGACAAGGCACAGGATATCATCTATAGAATTTACTCTTCCTTTTCTCTACAAGCGAGGTAGGCATGGGTAAGAATTACATCTTACTATAGTGGGACACTAATAAGGAAACTACACTGTGGGTGTAACAGAGGGCATGGAGACCATGAGATCTTGGAATGGCCTTCTTTATAACACCTAACCTAAACCTTTTCTAAAATAAGCTTTATTAAAATATAAACCCCAAACAACCCCAACTGAAGGGTCTCAGCCCCGGGCCTTCCTGCATCCTTCTTTGCAGCCCTCTCCGTGAAGCTCTCTGGCATTGAACTTCAGATCTATCCATCACGTGTCAAAATAAACGCAGCCTCCCGGTTACGGAATACCTTCTCATCCCTCATGCCCACAGACTTCACAGCCATCCCTACCTTTAGTCTGCACCAGAAGAAAGGAGCTGTGATCTCAACGTTGCTAGCTTTTATTTACCTTATCTGTAATATAATTAATAGATGACTGCTTGGAGATCAAGGTGCTTTGAAAGGGAATGAGACAGCCTTGTATGAAACTTGCTCTTTTGAGTCCGTCCAGGCCCCTATCAAAGTCTGCCTGATAATTTCATGTAAATCCTGGTGTTCCTAACCAGACTCTTTTAACCTGAGCATACCATCCTTAACACACTACATTTCAAAGACAGTGAAAGGCTGCTCTAATGTGTTACAGAATTACATTAAAACCGTCCAGCAGAAAAATCACACTGATTTCTGAAAATTAATATAAAACCTCATTTTCAAGTTGTTCTCCCAGATCTTCCCAATCTCTCAAAAGGGCTGGAAGTAGAAAACAGGTCCCAGTGTCAAACCATCTCGTTTCCTGTGCGTAGAGCTTGGCCTGAGATTTTTGGATTCTGGGCCTGTCGGGATACCCTCTGTGATGACATTAGATGCCAACATTCACCCACAATCTATCAGTTCACAGTCTTTCTCTGGTGTGTGCCCAGACATAACTGCACACTTTCTCTGCTAATCAGTTGTCATTTTGGCCCATCTCCTACCATTAAAAAGAGAGCTCACTAGGGGATGGAAATGGTTCATTTGGGAAGGTGCTCACTATGAAAGCCTGAGTACCTTAAGTTTGGATCGCCCAGAGCCACATAAAATGAACAAACAACAGCTGGGCATGCTATGCAGACACATGGCTCAAAGATAAATGCTTGCCATGTAAACATGAACACCCAAATACCAAAAAACAAAAACAAAAAACAAAACCAAACCAACCAAACAAACAAACAAAAAAACCCAAAAAACAAAAAAAAATCCAAAAAACAAAAAAACAATCAGGCAGGCAGGGTGGTTAGCCCTCTTCACATGGTTTGGTTTCTGGGTTTTAGTATAGACTCGGCAGCTATAGTCATAACGCCTTGCTGGATAACAAGAGAGACCTGGCAATGATGGTCATGGTACCTCTCTGGCTGATGGTATAAGCTTGACAGTGATTGGCCTGGTGCTTTACTGGTTAATGGTGTAGCCTTGGCAGTGATGGGCATGATGCCTCTCGTTGCTTGAATAAAATCCCACTAACTTACTTGCAGACTTAAGTTAATCCACCCACAAGGATACTGCTTCTCAAGATGGCCACATTAATAAATCCAGGGATTGAGATGCGGCCATTCCTGTGGGGAGACAATAGTCAGCTCTCACAGCAGCTAAGCCCTTGGAGTAATTCTCTAGCTCCCCAAGGACTTCTTTAGAACATGAGGTGACTTCTCCCTGTTATTTAGCCTCTAGGGTCCTAGAAGGAATTCTTGTCCATGTCCAAATCTATTCTGTGTTGCTTAGGTGCATACACTCTGACTTTTGTGCAAGAGAAGCTCAGGGAACAAGATTGGAAGGGGGAGAGCTGGCAGTTAGCCTAAAGACTTCTGATAATTATTTTGCTCCTAGAATTTCAGATTTGAGGGAAGCCTTCAAAATTGCTCATTTTACATCACCTTTCCTTAGATTGAGTCATTACATGAGACCTGCCAAGTAACCCTAGACACCATAGTGTAGCAGGAGCTGATGTTTTTGTAAATGTGCAAATGCATGAGTGTATGTACATATGGGTCCATATACTGGCTGATTCTGTGTGTCACTAGACGCAAACTGGAGTTATCATAGAGAAAGGAACCTCCCTTGAGGAAATGCCTCCATGAGATCCAGCTATAAGGCTCAATTTGTGATCAAGAGTGGGTGGATCCATTTCTGGGCTAGTAGTCTTGGGTGCTATAAGAAAGCAAGCTGAGCAAACCAGGGGAAGCAAGCCAGTAGCATCCTTCTATGGCCTCTACATTAGCTCCTGACTCCATGTTCCTACCCTTTGTCAGTTCCTGTCCTGACTTCCTTTGATGATAAACAGCAATGTGGAAATGTAAGCCGAATAAACCCTTTCCTCTACAACTTGCTTCTTGGTCATGATGTTTTGTGCAGGAATAGAAACTCTGGCTAAGCAAGTCCATTGGTGCCCACAGACACATGCATACAAATGTCCTTGGTGCCCTGGAAATGTTTGCCTCCTGGGCACAGGCCTAAAGTTTGAATGGTGGAGTTTTCCATGTCCCCATCATTCCTCATTTCTCTCCCTCCTTTGGTCTGTCACTTTTGAAACCACTCTGGATACTTGTTTGAACATAGACCACACATCCTGTGCCCTGGTGGGCCTCTGATGCTTTCTGGAGCCTATTGGTGTCTGTGTAGATTAACCTTTTAAGATACAAGGTGGGGCAACATGGATGCCATCTCAGTCCTACTGAAGGGAAAACTTCACTGAAGAAGGAGCTGATCTGTAGAGCAAGGCTCTCAATGGAGAGGTAGGACCTGAGACATTTTTTTCCCTCCATTCAGTCCTGGTCATTATTTATTCACTGAATGCCTGGGGCTTGCTGGGACGTGGGAGAAATCTCTACTCCCCAGTCTGCATCAAGGTTCTGCTTTTCCTTGGGAAGAGGAAGTTCCTAAAGTTCAGCTACTTTGGGGAGGGAGTCTGTCGAGCAGGAGGAACTGAAGAAAGAAAGGAAGACAAGGAATAGCAGCAAGTCTGTGGCAGTCAGTAGTGTTACCTGGACCAAAGTTATTCTGACATCCAGGTTGAGTGTCTGCGGGTCCTGTTGGGCAAAGGCCTGCAGGACTGGAAGCAAGAAATCAAAGAAAGTGGGAACAAAGAAGGAAACAGTAGCACACTTGGCTCTATCTACCCCACAGGAGAGGGAGAATGTAAAGAGGTACTATGGTGGAAGGACCATTGCAGGAAGGCCTGTGATGTGGTGGTACTGTGGGTTTAAGAGTTCTTAGGGGTTATGAAAGGACAACTGCTCTGGGGACTATGAGGACATTACTTGGGAGGATGCTATGTGGGGGACTGATTTCATTCATTATGTCTGTATTTCCTCTATACTGAGGTCCTGAGAGCCCAGTTAAGTATAATTTCTGGAAGTTTCCTGTTAACTGGGTAGCTGGTGGCATCTGCAAGCCTTTCTTTCACACAAGGGATTAAAACTACAAAGGAAGAGTTTCTCCAAATTGTTTTCACACTGATGCCTCTCAGTAGTAATATCTTGCAAGATTCCCAGAGCTGCTGTAATGTGAGGACCAGCCAGTTTCACTCCCCCCATTAGAGGCTGAAATGAGGAACTTCTCTAGTCTCAAAAATCCTCCAGCCCATCTTTCTGAGAGATCTTTGTACCAGCATTATCACAGACACAGGGTCAGCAGTGGGTATCCCCATCACATGAGATCCAGGTCCTCCTTAGGTAACTCGGGACCAGGACCATCCAGACCCTGGAAGAGTAGAGATAACAGCACGCAAGAGGACACTGAAGATTTCAAGTTATTGATCAAAGTCTTCATCACTGTAGATCTCCTATCCCTGTGTTGTGAAGCATGCTCACTCATTCTGCACCACTTGCATGAGCAGGCAGACCAAGGATCTTCCCTGCACCTGGTTGTCCATTATTCACAGCCATTAACAAAGATCAACAGGTTACAAGGAAGAGATGGATGGAGAGTAACTTGACTGGAATTCTTGGCAGTCTCTGTGCAGACTTTGGAGTGCCCATTTGGGGTGGGGGAACACTTTGAGCCTACAGATCCTGGGTGCTCCTCAAATGCAAAGTAGAGCCTGGGAGTGAAGGAAGAGGAAACTCCTGGTGCTGGGCAGAACATTAATCTATGGAAAACATGTCTCAAGTGAAGGAGGAATATTCATATTTGGTTTGTTCTGTACAAAAATGTAGGCATCTTCATAAATATGAGTGACATTCTCTAAGTCCAGCTCGTTAGCTTGTTGCAGAGAAAGGCTTGGGGACAGACATGAGTTTCATTGTCACTTAACAAATACTTGTCATTGGGCTCAGAACCCTGTGAAAGAGTATAAAGAGTCTGAGGATTGGAGGGTGATTCTGTCCTGGAGCACGTTCAGAATGTCTCTAGTGTACTCTGCTGGTTTGAGACAAGCTGGACAAGGTGACATTCAAGCTTCTCTGCAGGGTCAGCCCATGAACACCCCATTTTAGGGGACATCATACATGGACAGGGCTGATGAATCATCCTAGAGGCTGGACACTGCACTCCAGGGACCTTTTTCATAGCACCCCTGGTCATGGTTTTTCTTTCTATATTGAGGCTGTCAATTTCCTTTCTCTACGGAGGAAGTTTGATACCCAAGCACCTACTGGGACTTCTGGCATGTTACATTCAGTAATATTCAACTCTCTCCCCACAATGATGTTTTGCTGTTAAAACTGAGGGCCTTATTTTGTGGCACTGCAAAACCACCTGATGCCCAGTTTCAGGACCCAGGATTAAGATTCATCTGTGAAATTGATGGCTTTCTTCAATTTGTGCCATAGCCTCCACATTGGAGACTTGTGGAATTTCTTCCTGGATTCTTACAAGGGTGGATAATAGCCCAAGGCTACTGAATGCAGTTCTCATCCTAGTGTGCCAGTGGATTGCGATCCGAACTCACTGGGTGTTCTGTTTGATGTCCAACCTGGAGAAAAAGAAATTCTTGTAGCACAAACACCCCAGAATGCTGCAAGCATGGTCACCATCTTCCAGCATAATCCGCCTAAGTCATACCCATTTCTTTTCAATGGCAAGATTCCTTCTTGGATGTGTCCAAAGGCTGTGGCCAGTGAAATCTTCCCACACTGCTTGTGAAACTCATTGGTTTACCTTCCTGATCTGCCTTTAGAGGCCCAGAGGACCCCAGGATGCAACTCAGAGTCTTAGTCTAGGTGCAAAGTTGAGGGGGAAATGTCCAGAAAAATACATGTTAGGATATGGAGAGGCTGGAAGACATCAGGGGCCCTCCAGACAGCAGTAAAACCCTGAAGGGCTCCACGATGGAATTTGGAATTTGGATCTCCTGTGGGCAGCGTACACTCAGAAGGAAATCCTTCATAAATAATGGGCACCATTAGAGGCTGATGTTATTGGTATCCCAGAGCACACCAACCCACAGCCATCCTGTAGACAGGAGTTGCCTAACCAGTCACCCAGAAACAAAGGCTTGGTGTGGTCTTTCATCTTCCTTCCAAACTTCCTTAGGTCCTGACTATAAACCCAGAAATAATTAGAATCATTCTTATTGCTTCACTCCTATTCTCAAGAAACCCCTGGGGTGTTTATGGCACAAAAAGGGGCCGAGCAGGAATAGGAATCCTGCCTTTTTCTTATCTATCCTCACAAGAAAAGGTGCAAGTGCTCTCCCTACTCACTAATGGTGTCCCCGAGTGACTATGTGAGCAAAGATATGTGTTTTCAGTGGTTATCAGCTCACTTACTCATCTGTCAGAACAATCAATCTTTCATCTGTTGATCACGCCTCATTAGGAGGCCCTTGGGTACAAAGTAAGTTACCTGACTTCTTCTTAGTAACATAGGAAAAAGAACCCAGCATCAGACTTCAAGGTCTACAGGTCCTTTGCTCAACTGGGCTGTGGCCTGGGACCATCCTGGATAAACCCTCTCTATGCTCACTTCCCCAGTGGCATAAAACAAGGGTCATATGAGATGACACCTGATCCTTCTGCACTGCAGTGTCTGTTACCCACACTGGGAAGCAGTGATCAGAGGCTCCAGACAACTGAAAGCTCGTGGGTGCTATATCCACCAGAGTCTGGGAGCTTTGCAGAAGCCCATGGCTCAGATGGGGAGGCCCAATAACTCTCAGCCAGACAAACACAGTTTATGGTGTATAAAGAGCACCTCAGGAGATGTTATTAATTATCAAGAAGAAGGACAAGACCATGTCATTGCCTCACCTGTGTTCTGGTTTCCTTTCTATTGCTGTGATGGTGTGCCTTGACTAAAAGCAACTTAGGGGAGGAAAAGGTTTATGTCATCTTACATCTTATGGTGACTTCTTGGACATAGTCCATTATTGAGGGAAGTCAAGGCAGGAACTGAAGCAGAGACTTAGAGCAGAATCATGGAGGAACCATCCTGCTGGCTCACTCAGACTCATGTTCACCTAGCTTTCTTACACAGCCCAAGATGACTTGCCTAGGGAATGGTGCCACATACAGTAGGCTGCAGTATTAGTGTACCACATAGATGAATAGTCAAGTCTCATTGCAATGGCAGGATTGGTTGCTGTCAGCACCCTGGGCTTTCAGCTGGGCCTTTGTTCCTCTTACCTCAACCATACATTGTATACACATTATATGGAGTGTACCACATTGCCTTCCCACTCCAGCTCATGTATGAGGGATTCTATAGAGACACCAACTAAGCACTGCTGGTCTGGGGCTCCTTGATAGATTTCAAATCCCTACTTCTGCTACCTATAGACCTGGACTATGAATTTACACAATGATTTCACTTCCTGTTGTCATACCGGGTGATCCACAGGTGTGGAACATACTGGGGAGCAGATGCTGTCCTGGCTTGCAGACAGCCTTACCATGTATTACCACTATTACCAGTAATGCACACATTTTACCAAGAAGCTCATGAGGAAAGAGACCTTTATTCCAAGGATTTATATCTCAGAAAAGGCTGTAGCTGGGCCAGAGAATTCCAGTAAAGAGCTACGAAAAGATTTCTCACTGAGCAATAAGGCCTTTGACTGGTGCCAACTTCATCAGCTGGACTGGCCCCTGAGGTAGCCAGAGACAAAGGATAGTGTTGTAAGGATATGAGTGAGGAAGAGGGAGACAAACTGTGTCTCATTCTTTCTTTGTAGCTAATTCTGATTTCTGAAACAATTCATAACACATTTTTGGGACATTCAGATGATCCACACTAAACATGCAAACCACATGTTACTATTCTAGGAAATGGCATTGAAGACACGGACACTTCTGCACAGTCTAACTCATTACATTTTTATGATTTTGGTTAACACTAGACTATAAAAAAAACAGTAAATAACTCCTAAGAGCAGAGCCATTTGTTTAAAAATATTTTATGAGCTCAATTTTGGGGATGGCCAAACATTCCACTAGATTTTTCTTCCCCTCTGTATACATGTAAACTTTGTGTTAAGAATAGCTCTGCCTGGTCACAGTGCTTTCCCAATCAGCAAGAGGAGGCTACATTTCTGCTGGAAGGATGCCTCATGCAACTTCCTCAGTGTGTTCTTCAGAGAACCCTTGGGAGGGATCCATATAGATCCTATTTTGGTTATTACTAAGTATAGACCCTCACAGCCATTCCAGAGGCACCAGGCCACCAGGACCTGCCATGATTTCATTCTTGGAATCTGGGCACCTGCTGATGACCTTGGATCTCCAAAAACTCATTTGCACTCTGATGCCACATGCCTCTACTTCATATATGCAGGGGACTGATGGTCAAGTTTCGTCCTCACATTGATGGCTGGGAATGAAAAAGAGGACATGGACATGGGTGAATCTTGTGTGTTCTTGGGCTTCTGGCCTGAGCCTGATCTCTACTCATCTGTTCTCAGGAGTTCTGTGAGCCAGGAGAAGAGACTAAGAAATCCTGGAAGAGTCACACGGGAAGGAGTGGTATGTAGATGACTCTCACCCAGGGATGTGGTTGTCAGTAGAGGGCCACACACTGTGTCTTGTGCCCCCAGGTGTCCAACTCGGCCAATGATCCAAGATGTGACCAACAAAACAGCAGCTCTGGTGATGAGATGCACTCTTCTTACAGTGAACACACAGAGAGCTTGGAGAGAAAAACTTGCCTGATTCTATGCAGTTAGCAAGTAGCATGGCCATTACAATCTGGGGATTAACAGTCTCACAGGGACTGCAGTCCCAACAGATTCTTCTGCATCCTTCTTAGCTACCAAACTGAGGAGCCAGGACAATGCTCCTGAATATGGCTCTCAGTATGCCTTATACGTGGAGCTATCCAGGTTCACATGGGAAGTCCCATCCCTGCACTGGATCTAATTCCTGCTCCAGAGGATGTGATAACTTCTCAAAGGTGCCACACCCAACCAACAACCTTAAAGCCTTGGGGCTTAGATGAAGTCTGTAAGACTGTGGAGAACATTCCAAAGTCACATGACAATGGTTAATGACTGTGGCATGGAATATGCCACAAAACGTGATGGATGGGAGAAGCCCATCCCTGAGAACATGTACTACAGTACAGCTGACTTTTTCCACCGGATCTAGAGAGAGGTGTGATATTCAGGTTTGGTTCAGTTTGAGTTTGGGATGAGTATTAGGTAGTGAACTCACACGGTGCTTGGGCTTTACTTGGGGTTCATCATGTGCCATATCATTTCAGAGACATAAACACCTAAATGATTCATCTATTTCCACATCAAAAACTTCCCGTAGGGGAGATCCCCCAAGAAGAAACCTAAGCTGAGGAAGCCAATAGTCTTATATGGACACCTTCAGTGTATGACACATGTGTTTCAACAGCCTGTGTGCATGTGCCCCAGGGTAGCTATGAATGTGTTCCACATCTGTAGACCACAGATTCATGATGCAATGCTGAAAGACTAGACAGTGATGCTGGAGATGTGGGACCAGGTGCCTTATCCAGGTGCCTTCATTATCATTCCCTAGTGCTGCTTGCTTTGCTCCATGGTGTGTGTATGTGGGTGTGTGTGTGAGTTGTAATACTGCCCAATGCTTCTTACATGGCATATATATATATATATATATATATATATATATATATATATATATATATTCCCTTAAATGTCTCTCTCTATGCATTCTTTGCCAACTCCACAAGGCTAGTAGAAAACAAGCATGTGGCTTTTGGGGAAAGAGGGCAGAGACTAGGGGTCTCTGGCTTCTCACTGTGGGTCCAGGTAACATAAAGGTGGTAGCAGAGCTGAGACTTGTAGCACACTGTGTGGAAGTCTGGAAATGCCATTTCCCACATTGCACTACACATCCAAAGGCAGGATCGCATAGCCCACTTCTGTGACATATTGCCATAATTATAAAAATGCAGAAGATTGCATAATCTCACTCTCCATAAACCCTAGTTAGAACTCAGGGCTGATAGGAATCCCAGCTGCCATCTACACCGTCATGATAAGTGACTTCATCTTCAGGAGAGGGGAGGGACACTGGCTACATTGACCGGCCCTTCCGCACAGCCCCTTGTGATGTATCTGATGGAGACATCTGAGTTTGCACGCTTCGTGGTCTTCGTCTGAATCCAGATAGGGAACGCTTTGTCAAGATTTAGAGCCCAGGAAATCAGTCCATTACATTCTCAGTAGGTGCCACTTATACGCCTTTAAGCCACATCTGTCGAGATAAAACAGCATTCCCGAGACATTTGGCTGCATGGAGGCTGCACAGTTGTTACAGAATATGAAGCGTTAGGACAAAGGGAAGTCAGAGATAACTTTGTTTTTCTCAGTGCCCCCTTTTAGTCCAGAGCTTGAAGTGGCCTCACCTGCTGGCCTGAATGTGGAGCTGCTGTGGACAGTCCTGCCTCAAGACCTAGCTAAGCCTGAATACTGATGCTAACTACATTAGCAATTCCTAATTATAGACCAAAACATGGACCCTGCCTAATGTGGCTGACCTGTTAAGTGGATTGACATGTTGGGAGGTATGAATTACAGAGGCATAAGACAAGGCCTTCAAAGTAGTTCCTGTATCCCCACTGGTGCTTCTACTGTGGTGTCTAAGGCAGAGCTTGTTTCCTTGAACTAGTGCACTATGTAAGCTGTATAATCAGTCATGGGTTCCACCTTGGCTGTGGCTGAGAAAAAAAAAAAAAGTAATTCTGGTTTCCAATCAACTTAAACTACTAGCTGTGTATGGACTTATTAAGTCAGGGTATCTGTGTTGCATTGACACTGTCAGAAAGTATTTTCTCATCTAAGACAGCCAGTGAAGTCAATAGACAACACTCCTCCATGAACAGTCATTGTAGATCTGTCGTCACTCATGAAGGTTTCTCCTTCTTTGTAGATAGACATTCAACACTATTTTCTTTTTTATATGATTAATTTACTTACAATTTTACCCTTATTTCTTCTTCTCTCTTCAACTCCTTCAATGTACCACTTCACTCTTTCTCAAATTCATGAACTGTTTTGCTTTAATTATTGTTTTATACACATGTGCGCTGGTGGGCGCGCACACACACACACACAATTTGCTGAGTCCACTTAATGGTGCTCACATACATATGATTTTAGGGCTGACCACATATTTAATTACAAATTAGGTGGCTTATCTCTGGGAAAGACCAATTCTGCCACTCTTAGTAGTTGTTAATTGCTTGTGGCTATTCATCTAAGAAGCAGGACTTCTGAGATCTCCCCATGTACATCGATATATCCACTGGCACTGTCATCATTCAGGACTTCTTTAGTTGTTGCAGTTTCATTGGTGTACTTCACAATGGTCATGTCAAGAAGCTCCAATCTGTAGCAGAGGCTCTGTTCTTCATTACTTACAATCTTTCTACCTTCTCTTCTGCAATATTCCCCAAGCTGGAGGTATAGGGCTTGTGCTGTAGATTTGTCAAATGTGGCTGAGCTCCCCATGAGGTCTGCTCTCCTTGGAATTTTGACTAGTTGTAATGGCTACCATCAAATGTAGAAAGAAGTCTCTATGATGAGTAGTGAGAGCCACACCTATCTGTGTGTATAACGATAATTATTCAAAAGGCAGAAGTCGCCCTGATTATTGAGAATGATTACAGTCTTTTTCAATTCAACTTTATTTCAGGTTTTCCTGCTTCATTGAGATACTATGGGCAAATGTAATAGTAGACATTCTAAGTGATTATTTGATGTATGTTTGTATTGTGAAATGTTCATCATAATCAATAAAGTTAAAAGATAGCCATATTCCATTGGGTCACCATTCATAGGCTCACATACTTGAGACCCACTGTTCTGGTTATTGGTGGAATATGGTAGTATTAAGTATA
This sequence comes from Mus musculus, assembly GCF_000001635.26. NCBI lineage: Eukaryota > Metazoa > Chordata > Mammalia > Rodentia > Muridae > Mus > Mus musculus. The sequence continues at coordinate 71,918,198 of NC_000079.6, read as the reverse complement.
GACCGTGCTCTATTTTGGGTCTGTTTGGGGTTCTACTCTTTTATGCCTCATGTAAATAAGTCCCTGTGATCTGTGTTTCTCTATGCCTTATTTCCCTTTGTGTAACATCTTCAGGGTTCATCCATTGTTACCAAAGCAAAGAGTCCCTGTCTCCCATTCTGGAACATTCTAATACAATGTTCAGCTCTCAATGGACTTTTGGGCTGTTTCTGCAGCTTGACCTCAGTGCTGAGTGTCAGGGACCATGGGGTGCTCACATCCTTGAAGACATACACTTCATTATCTCCAGCTGGACACCCATGGCAGTGGCTATTTCTTGTGTGGTACTTACATTTACTTATTTATTTTTCTTTAATCCCTTTGCTGTTATCCCAAACATCCATAACCAATTTTATTTCCCAATAATAAGGCACAGAGTTTCCCCTTCCTCCTTATTGCAGCATTTCCCCTGTGTGAAGACCTGGTCAAGAGGCCACATAGGAACTTGTGATACCAGAAGCAAAGGAAGGTGATAGGGAAGATGGAGTTTTGTTTTCACCACATATTTTTTTTAAAAAGGTTAAGCTGAGTCTAATCACTAGGAAACACACACACACACCACAAACACACCACCACCACTACCACCATCACCAGATTATAAACTAACAGACTTTTTTTTTTCTGGGACTATTCCAAAATGTCAAAACCAAGAAGGACAATAAGAGCCGAGGAATGGGGTACTTGGGTTAAACACTCAGTCCGATTTTCACTGTGTCCTTTGTTAAAGAAACAATGGTGAGAAGGCTAAATGATGTCCTGGGAACTTAAAAAAAATAACCCACTGGAATATGAGCTACAATTTAGATACTGTTACATGAGTATAGAGATCCTTGGAGTGATGATGTCGAGGGGTGTATAGATGCACTAGAGGCATCTGTGAGGGTCCAGATCCCAAGGGTACAAGGTCAGATTAGCTTCTCCCTGAGCCCATTTATTCCTAACCTCTATTCTGAGTATCTGGGTAGGGAAAAAGGAAAGGTGGATAATTAAGTATCACATATCCTAAATGGTAAGGTGCTGACAGCTGTCATAGGCACACTAATTGACGGACAGCTTCCCTTGAATGCACCTGACCCTTGGGCATGTGACACCAGCAGCACCTCCCAGACACCTGGGGCTCAGAAAGGCCATGACTGACTACTCCAGACTGACGGAATTGTGTATCTTCTGCAAGAATTTTGGGGGCTGACATTTGACTGGAGGATCTTGGGGTACAGCCTGGCAGACTACAGTTCACCTCCTATGGGAGCATGGTTTTCTGCCTCTCTTGAAATGCAAGTAACCAGAAACAGCTGTCTTTGAGGTTTCAGCGCTCACACTGATGTTTGAGAGCTATCTGGGCTTAGCCCTTAATCCTAGCCTGATGAGCAAGTGACAGGGTTCCCTTCAGCATCCCTTAGGGAGAACTGGCTGCACATGGCACCAATACCAGTTGCTCTTAGAGATGCATCACACCAGGGGCTAGGGAAGAGGATGCTTGCTTTCCTTGCTCCTTTGCCTTTACATCCCACATTATAGCTCCTCTTGAGGCCAGTTCCCAGCAGGAACCTGTCACTCAGGTTTTACCTATTGCTACTCCAATGTTCTCCCTGGATTACGTCAATGGTCCTAAAGTGCCCACGGGTGACATTATAGCTGCACTTGACAGATATATGTGGGTTAGTTTCCTGAATACATTTCAAAATGCAGGCTGTGCCCATGGTGTGTGTACCACACAGGGTTAGGATCAGGGACATAGGATCTGTGAATGCTTAAGTGACTGCCATGTCCCATGGCCTTTTTGGGAAAGGGATTCAGCAGGAAACCGAGTAGCTGAGACACTTCTGACTTGATGATAAGAAGTCCATGAAGAGTAACTTCATATAAATCATAGATACAAGGGACACAAAGAAATCAGTGCGTGTAATATGGGTGAATACTAGAACTGTGTCTCAGAAGGCACAGTGGGCGAGTTCCTCCAGCCAGCCCCTCCTTCTGCCAGGGCCTGGGCGTCAGGCCTTCCACCTGTCAGGGATATACTGCTGCTGTTCCCTGTGAAGAATGTGGAACACCTCTCTTCACAGTTGCTTCCTAAAAAATGAAGAATCTAGAAAGATGCAAGGGGATGACACTAAACATATACCAAGAGAGAGTAAGACTGCCTATCCCAGATGGGAAAGCTCCAGCTAACTTGTTTCATTTCAACACTGAACCTGCTACCTTCTCTCCCTGAGAATAAATTGGTTAATTTTGCAGAGTGCTTTTGAAAATGCACAGTGTTGTAAAATGGCCATGACTGGAGGAGGCCCCACACAGATATCAGGAGAAGAAAGGGCCAGTGGGAGCTTGGGCTTGTAGTTTGCATAGCAAATTTCACGATTGCCTTTGGAAAATATGCCTTCTTATTTATAAGTCTTGTCAATGAAATAAATTGGATGGAGCCACCAGATGGCCTTGAATTTTTTCTTTTATTGCTTAGTCCCATCTTTGGAGAGCATTTGTTAGTGGGACTGCGGGATGTGAGGGCGTTAAATGGGGGGAACGAGAACTCAGAGTAATCCATGATTGTCATGGCCATCTATTTATTTGTTCAGTGAAGTGAGGGGGAGATCATCTCATTTAGGCTTATTAAAGGGGCCAAAAGTGTAGCACTCCCTAGAAGGGTCACTATAAATATGCCACACACTGTATTTCATAGGGTTTATGGGAGAGGAAATTGAAATCTCCTAAAAATAGAACTGAATCTTGTCCAAACAATATTGGATATACCAAACCAGTGTCTCCATTATTACATAAAATGGGCTGCTTTCCTGAGCGCTGTTTTATAAACCTTTGGCCGGTTTTCATGAATTTCAGACTTTCTTAGAATGCTACCGTGTTTTGAAGTTATCAGTCAAGATGATTATGCTTTGGAAAATGAGGATGAGAGGCTCATTTGTGGCAGACTGGCCATTTCTTCCAGCCCTTCCCACTAAGACACTCACAGGTAGCTGTACAGCTATAGAAAGTCATGGAGAAAGGGCCACTGGGTCAGGGCAAGTCTTCTACTTGGAGAAGAGGCTCCCTCTGTGAGGTCTACTTTGGCTCCTTCCCCCGGGTGCCTTTTGTGAGTCCCCATTGCATCTCCTTTTATTCTTTTTTTACATTGCATTCAGAGATGAGGCCCCCTGTGCAGGTCGGCTTTCAATGCCACTGTTTTTCCTCTACACTCCATAGTTCACAGACCCTAGGAGTGCAGGCATCAGAGTCTCTGTCTACCTGCTTCCTGACAGACCCCACATACAAAGGAAGAGCTTTGCTAGTGAGTGAACCCAAGGCTGGCCTAGGGTCCCACTTCTGGGTCTAGCCTGGAACCCCGTTCACACTGCTTTACTTCTAACACCCTGCAGAGACCTTACCTGCTTGGGTATAACCTGCACAAACTGCCTGAGACCTCCCAGTGAGAGATTGCAAGGAGTCCCGGGTACTACTTGCCTTCTTTGACCCCAAGTTCTCTTTTAGCCTTAATATTTTAATATTAAACAAACAACGAGGAGGGTACTTTAAAACCACTGGAATTGTTTTTATGACAGAAAGTGGTGGGGGCAGGAGAAGGCAGGGGCACATCCTGGGTAGAGAGAGGAAGGCTGGGGAGTCTCTGCCTGGGGTGGCTCCTTACCTGTTTGAAGACTGCCTCTGTGTGTGCCACTCCTGGGCTGTTAGAAGGTTAGTCTTTTGTTAAATTATTTACAGCTTTTGTGGGTGCCACTCAGACTGGGATTAAAGCTTGAGGCTCCTTTCTTGGCCCTGCTGGGAGGCTGCCATATGTTTTCTATAACAAGATCTCCAGGAAAAACAGTTTCAACAGAAAAAAAAGAAATTAGCATTTGATACACATTAATCCTGTATCAATGACATTCAGTCCAGATAATAGCAAGAGAGATGCTTTTGCAGGGGCAACTGATTTATCTTTCTCCTCGGGTTCCAAGTTTCTCCTGCTCTCCTCTTCAACATAAAGGTAACATATGTTTCCTATGACATCAGAGTGATTAATTAGCAAAGTATAAATTACTTGTCATGATCTAGGAAAGGATTTATGATCTGTCTTGTCTTAGAATAAAGGCTGCTACTGTTGACAAGAATGTGCAAATCTAATATCATTATGGACAGTCTTCTAAATGGCAGGATGTCCCTTACTGGAAGGCTCAGCTCCTCCTGGAGCTGTTTGTGGGTTCTGTGAAGCCTCACAGGATACACCCCTCACCAGAGAGCCTCATCTCATCCCTTAATGTCAGATTCCTTCAATCCAGCCCACCACTCAGCCACTTTTCGATAGAAGCCTCAAAGGAGCTCACAGTCCCCCCTTAACACTCTCCTCATGAACAAAAGAAGATGCTGCTAGCTGACATCCACAGAGGCTAGTTTCTGCCCAGCCCGGTGGGTTTCACACACATTACCTTTGAATGTTCCCAACATTCTGAGAACATAACTGTCATTAAAGCTTTATAGATAGAAAAAGAGAAACCCAAACAGGACAAGGCATATCCAGGTGTGTGAAGTCAGTCGACGGACCATACCAGGGCCAGAGCACCCCATACAGAAGATTCATTCTCAGCTACCCCAAAACAAAAGAGAAAGGTCTTGGGTTGCAGACTGACTCTTAAGTACATACCAGTGTTTGGATTTTTGTGTTTTGTTTTTCTTTAAAGATTTTTTTCCCTAAACAGGGTCTTACTGTGCAGCCTTGGCTGGCCTGACACACATTCTGCAGCTGAGGCTTGACTTGAACTCATTCTGATGTACATTTAAACAGGTTCATAAAGCCCAGAAAGTGGTGATGGACGGAGCAAGTCTGACCTCCGACCTAGAAGAGGAAAATGAAGCTAAGTGAATCCGAGGAGTTCTCCAAATGTCTGTCAGCATTGTGAATTCTGAGCTGCTGTTTGTGAAGCCTCCCCTAGACCTCCCTCCCTTTCCTTCTTACCACAACTTTCGCCATGTCATTGACAAGTCATGAACTCTTTCTTGTCTTTGTCCTCAAGCTAGGCAATGACCCTTCCTTTCCTTAAGTGTGCTGGGGACATGAGCAAGCTCTGTGAACACATCCTTGTTTTGGACAAGGATAATGAGCCTATGCCCAACCTTGGTTGCCAAGCAATTAGGAGAGGCCTGCTCTGCATACCTCCCCAATTCCCCATGCCCAAGGTCAAAGGTCTTGAGAGCTAAGAGGTGCTCTGGGAATTGTGTGGTGAAAGGTAAAGGACCCAATAGGTACATCTTACTGCCTCTCCCTCATACAGAGGATATGATTTCTCCTTGGGTGGATCAGGTTGTCAATGATCTGGCCACTCCTTCATTCTTCAGCTGCCAAGTCTGAATGCATTGGGTAGCTTGGAAGTTGATTATGAAAGGACACAGGCTATTTAGGATATTCTCAGATAATACAAAGATCGTCTTAATAACTACTTTATTGATGTGAATAGGTACAATGACCAAGGAAACTCTTATAAAACGTTCAGTTGGAAGCATGCTTACAGTTTCAGAGGTCTAGTCTATTACCATGATGGCAGAGAACATGTCAGCATGAAGATAAATGCTGGCACAGTAGCTGAGAGCTACATCCTGATGCATGGGCAGAGAGTGGTGAAGGAGAAAGACTCTGGATTTTGAAACCTCAAAGTATACAACCAACAAGTCTCAAAGCCTTTCTCCCATAAGGCCATGCCTCTTAATCCTTCTAATCCCTTTAAATAGTGACTGACAACTAAGAATTCAAATAGATGAACACACACACACACACACACACACACACACACACACACACACACACATATATATATATATATATATATATATGTTTTATTCAAACCACCACAACCACTTTGTGATGCCTCCCTTCCAAATCTGAAAATAACTGAATACATTTAAGCTTCAAGAAGTGAATGTCCTGCCAGACAGTCTCAGCATGTAGAGCAGAGCTCAGAGACACATGCTAACACCAGCTTCGGGATGCCTTTTGGGGGTTGCAAGATGGCAGCACTCTAATGGAAGGAAGAATTGTAATCATGTTCATGAGGGTGAGTCTGTGGTCCAGATTGCCGCTAGTAAGAGATAGTTGGAAACATTTATCTTGACTGTTTTCAGAATAGTGTGTCCCTGTCTCCTCTATAGTCTCTCACAGACTATGGCTTCCTTTGATTTCAAAGAAACTACTTTTATCTCTGGAGCTATCAGTGGAGTGGATCAAGTAGAAGGAAATGTAAGAAGCTCTGCACCTATCAGAAGTTTGCCAGATTGCCATAGATATGGACCAATTGAACACTGAACCCCAGGTCACTGCCTCCCCATAGTAGTGTGGGTATAGAACACGGCAAGGTTCACAGGAGACCCAAAGGTGATACAACAACTCTTTGCCTCCAAAAGGGCCCAGTGGGTGTATTTCTAAGCTCCTGGCCTTGGTGGGCACCAACTGGGAGGGGAGCTCCTTTGAGTTCCTTTGTTGTCCCATTCCACTGTGAGCTCAGCCTCACCGTCAGCTATATTCCATTCTTGGGTCCACATAGTTCTTTCATTTTTAAGCTATGCTAATCTTGATGCTCAAGAGAATTGGGACAGACAGATAGACAGACAGACAGACAGACAGAAAGACAGACAGACAGACAGACAGATTGGCTGACTGACTGACTGTGGATTTAGGCAGTTAGGTCTCCTTTGCTTGCAGGATCATCTTCCTGGTTTGCAGATGGTTACGACTATGAACTTACATTTTCTTTCCTTGATGCTTCTACAGTGTGAAGTGAAGCATGAGGGAGAGACAAAGAAACAGCTACAAGCTCTTCTGTGGTGCCTTCTTACAAGGGCTTTAATTCTAATATTAGGGTCTTACCCTTCACAACCTTGGCTAGTCTTGATGTCTTTATTACTACAAATATAGCTTTACTACAAATATAGCCACAGTAGGAGTTAGAATTTCAGCTAATGAGTCTTGGAGGTTGCAGCACAGGCAAAGTTCAGTCTCACAAGGCCCAAATATATATGCAGAGATAGGGATTAGAAACACCCATCTCTAGTCTGCCCAGGAAGCACCTTTGCAGAAGTGAGGGTCCAACTCTGAGTACAGAAGAGGTTAGTTACTGGGGATGCCTAGTACAACATTCACAGAGAAAACAGGCTCACAAGACACAGCAGGGTGGCTCTTTAAAGACACTGCATCATTTGTGGCTAGTGAAGCTGAACTTATGGTGAAAACTGTTTCCACTAAAAAGCCTTCCTGGACACAGACAACCTAGCAGGCATGAAATCCAGTGCTGTGGTTCATGCAAGTGTGCTTTCTATTTTCTTGTATTTTCTTGAGTCCATGATGTCTAGTAACTTAGGAAAGATAGATGAAGATCTAGCAGGCCCCACAAAGATATATATATATATATATATATATATATATATATATATATATATATATATACAAATAAGACTTTGGAAAAGAAATTTTTTCTCTACAGAATTCTGAGTCACATTTGTGATTCACCAAAGACAGGGTTGTAGCACTGAGTTCCATGAAGGCAGAAGGCTGACTGTCCAGTCCTTCACCACGCCCCTGCCCCAGCTTGGGGCCTGACCCATGTCTCACTCACGCTGAGCTCATAGACAGAGATGATGAATGGGCAGATGGAGTTAGGGTACAGTGGATCCCTGCATATTTACATGATGAACCATGATGAGGATGATCAGAGCCAGATCTTCTCTGACACAATTGTTCAGTGATTTATGTCCAACAAATGCTTTGGGAATCTAAACTGCATATGAGTCTTTTCAGTGGTGAGAAAATTTATAATTGCACGTCTGCTTTAGAAGCAAATCACTCAAGAGAGAGATGAAGACACAACTCTTTCTTATTCTCCCACAATCCTGGCGGAGACTCATGTATAGGGTTTTCTTACCACTTCCTCATGTGTTTGCCCCTTGGCTTCTTTCCCTACTTATCATTTCTTTGAGATTTTATTATTCTTACTGACACCATGGCTGTCAATGTATACAAGGTATAATAGGATGTTCAATGTACATATGTATTAGCATGATTGGATCAATCATATTGCCTACTTCTTTCTAGGCTAAGAACACAGGAAGTCCACTCTAGGAATTTTTGAATTACAGATAGTCATTTTCTATAGTCACCATGATGCTCTATCATTACCTAGGATCACTGATCACCAGGGTGCGCTATCATTACCTACAATCACCAAGATGTTCTATAGATACTTGAAGCATATTCCTCCCATATCTCTGGAACTGTTTTGCTGACAAATACCCACCCTAACTCACTACTTAGTTCAGAGCCTCCTTTCAGTTGGACCCATCAATCAATTCCAGTCTCCACTTACAACATCGGTTTCAGATAGCTCTGTCTTGAAAACAGCTCCTGGAATCAGGCTACACTTTTAACAATGACCCATTTTCCTGGACAGGGCAGATTTTTCCAATGAAGCAAATGTTCAAAATTCCTCACAAATGAACATTAGCTCCTGGAGATGAGGGATGTTCACAGCAACATTTTCTTCTGCCATTTCTTGCTGACCCATCCCCAGCTTCCCAACGATGCACAGCTATCTAGTTCTGTGGCCTATACTTAGAGATTCCCAAAGATACAAATGAAAGTTTCACCTCCAAACTGCCAATTACAGGAGCTAGAATCTGAGTCTTTTCTCTTTAACTGTTAGTGATTCTTTGTGAATGTCACATAATGCTCCCTAATCCTACATATCTCCTTGTCCCTTCATATATGCCCTCTGCCCTTGCAACCTCCCCCTAACAGGAAACACAAAATAAAAACAAAACAAAACAAATTTAAAAAGCTGTGATGTATCACTGTATACCCCTTTTAACTTGCAAATGTTCATCACAGTGAGTCATTGGTCTGGTTTCAGGGCCTCTGGCTTCTGCTACACCATCAATGCAGGATCCTCACTGGGATTCCTCTCAGGTATCCTCTTGTTGGCCTGTGTCATAGAGATCCTGCAGGTTTGGATCTATACGAGCAGCTCCTTCGTGTGCTCTAGCAGTTCATAGATTGGGTAGATGTTGGGATGGGTCAACTCAAAGTCCTAAATCTGGGCCTGGGTAAAAGTTGAGCTGGTCCAGGTGGGGGGTGGGGCCAGCTCTCTTGTCTATAGCAGCTGTCAAGGGGTGGGGCTGGCTCTCCAGCTCTCATGCCTTCAGGTTAGCTCTCCCTAACTCACATCTCCAGGGTCAAATCTTCTGTGCCACCTAGGCAAGACCTACCTTCCTGAGTTGTGCAGTCAGTGACAGTGATTGGTTTCGGTTGGAGACACAACGATTTCATTCTTCTGGAAACCATTCATGACTTACTTGATGACGGATGTGGTCAGGAGCGGTATCCTCTCAAAGGCATGGGAAGGTACTAAGCTCCTGGGGCCAAGCCTTGATTTGGTTGCAGAGTGCAACTGACAAATGCTAGCCTCTACTTTTTTTTTTAATTAAAGATGCATTCCCTGGAATTTCCTCAGCACTGTGGCTTCAGAAGACCTCCCACATGTTATGTGTAGATCAGTCTTGAGTTCTGGTGTAGGGCGGGATTGACCTATACAGATTCAGTACTTACCTTGGGGGTAGTTCCCTGAGCATCACCCTGACTCCCTGACAGGGAAGACCTATTCTCTCTCATAAGCACTCAATACATCAAGGGAGCTGAGGGGAGAGGCCTCTGCTGCTTTCAAATGCTTCCAGAAATGTGAGTGAGCCCATGGCCCAGGTACTTGGAGTCTGTTCTGTTCAAGAATAGGGATATGAAATAAGAACCAGCTGAGAACCAGACACGCTGGTCATTTGTAGGTATGAGATTTAAAACGTATATAAGGCAGATGCTAGAGACTGAATTTTGTCCTGGTAGGAACAATCTAAGGAAAGGAGTCAGATACTGATTGAAGAACCAGCTAGACCCTCTGAACCCAGAAGCATTACACTGATCAGATAGGTCATTGCCCTGCCAAGCCTCTATTTTCTTGTCTGTAGGATTGGATATTCAATGCTACACATACCCTCAATGCTACAACACCCTGAAGGTTCACAAGGGCACAGCCAACCAGATTTTATGAAGTTACCTGTGCGGATTGTTTAGATAGTCTCTTTTGACACGTGAAGGTATAGGAGTGTTGTTCAACACCCACACAGGTGAGTAGAATAACTTAGCACACAGATGACTGTACACTGGTGTGTCAACATTTCTGAGGAAGGAACTCCAGAGTCCCTGGAGACTCAGAGTTGCTGAACATGGTGTTGAGTTATTCTGAAAGGACTCTAAGCCTCTTACATGACAAGGATGTGTACTGCTGGGGATGGCAAAGAGATGTAGCCTCATCTTTTCATACAGAGCTGAGCCCTGCTCCCATGCTAACAACGTCTGAGGATATCAGCACATGCTGCTGCCACAACAGGGGATGGCAGGAACATCCAGTTACCGTTCCTTCCTGCCACTTTCTTCCCCTCACCCGAACCTATCCTGTCTAGGGATGCTTGAAAGTCCATCTGATAGCCAGGAGTCTGAGTGCATTGTGGGTGGCAGGCTAGGTTGATGCGTTTTTAATCGGATCCAAGTCTGTTGATGGAAAGTGAGAGTCAATAGACATGCATGGATGGGTGGAGGGCAGGAGGTGGATTCTGAATTCCAATGTTTTCATGGAGCTTGTGTTAGTTTTCTTTTCTAATGTTATTTTCCTACCCTGTCTGGGTGGTTCTGAGAAGCTCAGGCACAATGTTGGGATCTTCATAACCGATTTATTTTCCAAGTTAATTCTGGCAGGACACGAGTTATTTTAGGCTTACTTTAGTTTGTAAATGACACTCGTTTTTAAAGTTCAGTGTGGAGAAGAATGATTCCAGTTTAACAGTTTAATATTCGAACCAATGTTGCCTAATAGAATTCTGGGTTAACTCCTCAAGGTCCTGTGAGACTGAGACCTGACCAAAGCCAAAGTGTCCATGCATTCATGAGTAGTTTGGGGGTTGCCATCTCTACTTCTGTCCTAGGTTTCCACCCTAGTGGCATGTGGCACATGGCACAACTTTCTGAAGTCTTCCTTTCTCTGATGTAGAGAGTTTAAGAGACAGCTCAGCAGTTAAGGACGCTGGCTGTTATTTCAGAGGACCTAGATTTGATTTCCAGTACTCACATGACAGTTTACAACTTTTGAAACGCCAGTTCTTGGGTGATCCAGTGCCCTTCTCTGGCCTCTGAAGGGAGTGCATGCACGTGGTGCACAGACATCCATGCAACTAAAACACCCATGTGCATTAAATAATGTGAAAGTAAATTAGAATCAGGAACTGTTACATAGTGTAGTGGCACGTGTAGGGTGCTCATGTGGCTCTAGAGTCTGCTCTGACATATACCGCTGAGTTTGTATGTGGTATTAACCTTAGCATCATCGTGACCCAACAGAAACAATGCAAGGAAACAAAGGGATTTCTCGGGGATATCAGTCCACCGTGATGGGAAGGCACAGCAGCGAGGTGTTGTCTGTGGTGGGTACAGCATAAGCTGTTCACATGGTGGTAACAGTAAGCAAGTGTATGCATCCAGAAGCAAGGGTGAGTATAACCTTCCGCCACCAAGATCTGTCTTTCAGGCCCAATCTCCTAAACTCCGTAGCACCAAAAACTGGGGATCCAGCCTCAAAGCAGGAGTCTGCGTAGACATGTCAGATTCAAACCATGAAGGTTACTTATCTTCATCATGGGGTATGGGAATATTTTACATCTGCTTCTCCCTCCACCTCCATCTGTCGCTCACATGGGCTGTTTGTTTCCTTGAGTGAAGGGAGGCTGGTGAGTATCTGCGGGAGCAAGAAGACATTGACACTAAAGTGTTTTAAGCCATCAGAGCACTGAAGGCAACAGGATCATTCATTCAGTCAGGAAAATCTAGAAAGAAAAAAAAAACCTAAAAATTCTTAAGACTTCAACTAACAGGTTCTGAGTTTTTGAACTCTACTTATCTTCTTATAGAGTTTAAACATGCACAGAGACACACAGGCACACAAACATACAGATACATACATGCACAGAGGTAGGCAACACACACACACACTAACACACACACACACACACACTAACACACACACACACCTCACACCCCACACACCCTACACCCTTCATCCCCCCTCACACACATACACCACCACCACATACACACACACACCACCACCACATACACACACATGCACACGCACACGCACAAGCACACGCACACGCACACACACACACACACACACACACACACACACACACACACCAAACACCACCCCCCCTCCGCCGCCTACACACACACACCACAGCAAGGTGAGTATTCCTATCAGTTATCTCTCTCAGTGCCCAGGTCGTGTGCCTGAGTTTGGTTATCCTGTAAGGTCGTTATGGCCTAAGGACCTTCTGCAGGGGCACGAGAGCTTAGATTCTGCATCAGCTTATCTTCATACTGCAGTGTTTGAATTCTCACCGCAGCCATCTTCACAATAACACAGAAGGAGGCAGCCGTGGTTGATGGTCTTATACCCTGTGGAGTAGAACTACCAGGGCCCTATTTCTTTTGACAAAATGAAATGAGTCTTCACAGAACACAAAAGTGAAGAAGTACCACTCCACGACGAATTGGTGCTTCCAAGATGTGTGGTTTCTAGAAGTTTCTCTGCATATTTCTGTGCTGATCACTGTTCAGTGTGAGATCCACTCACATAAAACACACAGAGACATATGTGCCATCCAAATGCCTCCCAGTACCAGGAAGACTTGCATAGGCCTGTGTGTGTCCAGCATGCTGTTCTGGCGAGCGGTCTGCTGGTCTGCTGTTGCTCTATATCTGAGGAAGCTGATCTCCTTCGTATCCTGGGCACTGCCCAACAGGCACTGTGCAGTTGGGTGGGTGCTGCTCAGCCTGCAGCCCCAGGAACACCTACAGGAGGATCAGTCTGCAGAGTGAGACCCGACACCCGCCAGCTCAGCTGAAGCGCTTCCCGGTAAATCCTGGGCCATCAGAAACTGAGGCTGGGTTTCAATTTAACCAAGTGAAATGTCAACTTTTTTTTTTTATTATTATCGGAAACTCTTTTAATAGATTTCTAGCACAAGCACTCGGGTCACAGAGAGAAGTACAGGGCAGGGAGATTAGCCCAGTACTGTCATTGCACTTGCTGGAACAGACTGTATCCACCCTATAAATAGTCGGCCCCGTGCACCTTGCAGGATTTTCAAACCATTTCATGATCTCTGCTTGGACCCCTTGGAAATCATTCTAACCAAATGTCATGAGGTTTATAGGCCCGAAGTTGTCTAGGAACAGTGTGCTCTAGTCTGGGTAAGTCTCACTTCTTCCCTCAAATCCGTTCCCACACTGTCCTGGCCAGAACGGAAGTAGGCTCTGTGGGAGAAGGACCTATCTATCTAAATGGATCAGAAGATCACAGAAGGGACCTACCCAGGAACATGCAGGTTTGCCCAGGAGGGAAACATGGCCCTCCTTGCAGAATATGTATGGGAGTGTCTCTGGAGCCTGTTGGTTTGTTGGTCCTGTGTACTTGAGGTTGTACTGAGGATTCTCTTAGTTGGTGGTGGTAGAGTCTCCCTGACATTCCATGGTCATCTTTGAGACTATAGATATTGTTGGACAGGCTGGCCAAAATGGTGTGACAGATCTTGACTTGTTTTCCTTGACAGTTTACTGTGTGTTTCTCTAATGTTAAGTGTCTTCTCACAATGTGTTTTGTCATCTTTCATTTTCAAACTCCCTATTCATATTTTTGATGATTTTTCTTTTAGGTTGTTATTCCCTTAATTACATTAAGATAAAACATACTGTATAAAATTTAAGATTGTAAGCCCCCCTTTTTTGACACAATGTCTCATGTAATAATACAGGCGTCATTGAATTCTCTATGAAGCTTAGGATGATCTTAAACTTATGTAACCTCTTAGTTTTGGGGTTCCAGGCCTGGAACCTCATAGCAGACTTATGCAGCGCTGGGACTAGAGCTCAGAGCTTCACGCCAGCTAGGCAAGCACTCCACCAGCTAAGCCTATCCCAGCTCCTATGTTCTGAAATTTCTTTGTATGTATTGCAATTGTCTTCTGTCAGATTAGGGGCCCTTCTCTCTAATTTCTGTATAGAACTTTTAATATGTTTTTCATTCTAATGTGAGTTAATTAATACATATTTTCTCTGGAAGAGGCAATATTATCATCGTATTAAAAATGGCTTCCCTGTAGTAAGTCATGTGGATGTTCATAAAGGTTTCATCATTTATGCTGTGTGACAACCTTGGCTGAAGTTTTCTTACATCAGCATCTGACTCTGACTGAAAATTGAATAGATTCTTTACCTGTGTCCTTTCCTCCTCAGCCTTTATCTGGGAGAGATTGGGTAGTGAAGGCAGCATTATTAATTTCTGGTTTCTCATTTAAATTCTTTTATGTGTATTCAGAAGAGATCTCAGGTCCTACATAGACAGCTGTCATCCACTGGGTATGTTTTTGTGACACCGAAGGTCATTTGTATCCTTTTAAATGCATCTTTTTAAAAATATGCATGATTTGGACACAGTGTATGTGGGGGTACTATTTGCTTATTTTGACATGGAACTACTGAAATCTTTAACCAGACTTAACAGGTCCTGGAAGCTCTTCTGAGCAATCACAATCTCATACCATCACTAAGGCACAGAGCTAAGGCCAAGGATAAGACATTCACTGAGGGAAAGTGAAAACACTATAGTGGCTGAGACTGTTCTGTGCACCACACCGTTCTAAGCTGGAACTGGACTAGAAGCTTCACTGTTAGACAAAAAAGCAGTTGCTGGGATTTGTATGTATATTTGCAGCGGCCAGGCCTTATTTTACTGTACTTTAACCACACTATTTCATTTATTAATAATTTTAACCTCATCATACTTCTGGTAAAACTCGACTCACTTCAAATCATCTGGCAAATCAGAATGAGAGGTTTTGCTTTGTTTCCCACAGGAAAAATTGGCAAGGAAAACACAATGACTTTAATTAAGTTGGATATCTACATGTTGAGGTGGATTGAATAACACATGTTCCCCATGGGCTAGGGTATTTTGGACACTTGCTGCCCTGGTGATGGTGCTCTTTGGGGAGGTCATAAAATCTCCAGGAAGTGGGGCTTTTCTGGAGGAAGTTTATCGCTGGTAATGGGATTTGAAAGTTTATAACCTTGTTCCACTTCTGGGCTGCTCTCTCTGCTTTGTGTTTATGGTCTGGGCTTTCCACTGCCATGCATTCCCTGTGTTACAGGTTCTTCTTCTGGAGACATAAGACAAAAGCTGTTTCTTCTATAAGTCAGTTTTGGCCATGTGTTTTATCACAGCAATACAAAGTAACTAATACACACATGCAATGACCTCATTTGGCACTATTACTTTAAACCTTGAAATAATTATGAGTTCTTGATGGTTGGCTTTGTCAACTTGACATATTCTAATGTCAGTTGGAAGGGGAATCTCAGAGAGACATTGTTGGTCAGTTGGACTGTGGGCATGCCTATGTGACATATCCTGATTGCAGTAATTGAAGTGGAAAGACTCGCCCACTGTGAGTGGCACCTTCCCTTAGCAAGGAATTTTGTGTAGTGTAGTATTAGTGAAAGCAAGCTGAGCAGTAGTAGGTGCAGTAATCCATTCCTGTCTGCTTCTTGATTGTGAATGCCATGTAACCCGCTGTCTCATGGTCTCATCATTGTAACCTCCCTGCAGTGACTGACTGATGGCTATAACCTGTAACAAACCCTTTCTCATGTAAGTGACTTCTGTCAGGGCATTTTATCACATTTTATCACAGGAATGAAACTCAGCTGCTATCTTATTAAAATTTACTAATAGCCACAGTCACATCACTAATGTAAAATCATCAACCTTTCTGTCATTATTATGAACAGTTCTCAAAATTCCAGAAATTTAGTAACTATTTTCAAAGTATGATAAAATGGTCATTAGAATATTTTCTGTAAAAAAATGTGTTATGGTATTGATACAATAACATCTTCAGAATAGTTTACCAAATGATGATCTTAGAGTGAATTACTGTCATTTTATTGAATTGAGCAATATTTTATTTACTTTAAAAATGATCTATTTTATTATTGCTATTTTTTCCTCTGTGTGTATATGTGTGAGTGTGTACACATGTATGTACATGTATGTGTACTTATGGGTCTGTGTGTGCTACACATGTGCAGGTGCTTGCAGAGGCCAGAAGAGAAGTCGGATCCCCTGGAATTACAAGCACTTATGAGCTGCCTGATGTGGGTGCTGGGAACTATCTGTGCCCTCTGCAAAAGCAATATGCTTTCCTAAGTGCTGAGCCATCTTTCTTGTCCCTCTATAATGAACAGATAAAATGTCAGTAGAAAATCACACCTCCTCTCTCAATGTGTACCACTACCTTATAATTAGAAAAGTGAGGTGTTGTGTTACCCAAAATGGCCATGGGTATAAGTTCTGCATCTAGCAGTAAAGAAAATCCAAGTTCCTTCCCCACAGAGAGCCCTGTCTTTACTATGCAATTATTACTTTACTAATTGGTTCTATGTTAGTACAAGGTTGGGTTATTGGCTTATGTGGATCCTCAAAATGAGCAACTCAGTCGCTTAGATGTCTCCTTTGATTGGCATCACCTGTGTTCTAAATAATTGTGGTTTTATTCAAGTCAATACTGCTTGCACTTACCATGCACCAAGTGAAAACTTTGGCGTAACTGCTAGGCTAATTGGGCATCGGGGATTCTTAGAAGTCTTTATTATGTGGAAATGCCTTCGTAACGTCTGTCCCAATATCCCTGTATCAGGGGCTGCTTTGTAGTTGCCATGTCTTCAGGGACCACAGATACCAGAAACAAAGAAATTCAATATAAACTGCACTTTGTAGAAAGCTCTTTAAACCCACGGAGTGTGTGCCACCGCTGCCTGGGTTAGCTGAACCTTACACAGAGAGTGGGTACTTGCTTACCCGACTTTCCCAAAGCTACATAGAAACCCCACTCTTTTACTTCTTGGAATGAAGATGATTTCAAAGCCCTCTATTCACCAAGGGCAGTAATCCTTTGACTTCGTAGAACTCTGACTCCTATCATTCTCTTACAACTCAGTCACAAGGCCTTCTGGGAAGTATTCACCAGGGCTCTTCTATGAACCCGCACCTTGTGATTTTCAATCTGCCTTTCACTATGCAAGGCAAGCAAATGGGAAATGACCTTCCACTGCCTTTTTGATGTAGGGGTTACAGATGCCCTTTCTGGATCACAACTCAAACTCCTTAAGCTTAATGGTGACTAGATTTAATCCACCAAAGGAAAATGCCCCTTCCTGGGAAAAAGTGGTTCAGTGAACTCAAGTTTGGACAATTATGCTCATGGTTTGCCTTGCCGGGGAGTCAGAAGCTGTATGTTCCAGAAGAAACACAAGTCTGGGTGTATATTTGAGCTGGAGGCTTGGGGACTGGAAGTAGACACACAGCTTCCAGGGAAATCCATCTAAGATCCCTTCCCAGCAGTCCAGGGTGTCTAAAACCTTCATCTACTTCTCCTTCTTGGCTTTTAACTTTGGATGTGCACAAAGGCCGCAGGATATGTGTGCAGCTCCAGCAGAGCTGACACATCAAATCCAACTAAGAATTCCCATGTTCATCATCTTTCCCAACAGACTGAACTCAGATGGTTATTCTTTATAGGATTACCCCAGACAATATATACTATGATGTCCCCTAATTCAATAACATCTGGTAGCAAAGCTGTTCTGGTCTCTCTGTGTGTACTGTACTGTACTATACTGAAAAAAAGTAGTTTCCTCATGCTATTCTCAAAACATGCTTCTGTTATTATGTGCCACATGACTGTGTATTTAATGTATGTAATATTTTTGTGTAGGTGTGTGCTTGATGTGTGTCTGGACTGATGTGTGTTTGTATACATATATGTGTGTGTGTGTGTTCACACGAGTGTTTGTCTCTGTTTATAAGTGCTTCTGTATTATATATGTATGTATGCATTGTATATACGTTTTTTACAGGTGAAAGAATTTATGAGTGTAAAAGCATGTCAGTATGTGACTATACATTTTATTTAGTACATTTTCTTTTTTTAAAGGCTTATGTTTAGTTATGTGAATGTGTGTGTGTGTGTGTGTGTGTGTGTGTGTGTGTAAGGGAGGGGGTGTTCTGCACGTGATTATTATGCCTGAGGATGCTAAAAGAGAGAGTCAAAGTACCTGAAGTATACAGGGAAATATACAGCAGAAGTATACAGCAGAAGTTATACAGGGTTGTGAAGTATTGGTTGTGGGTACTGGGAACAAATCCTGGCCCCTTGCAAAGGCAGCAAGCACTGTTTTGTTTGTTTGTTTGTTTTTCCTTTAACATCTTTAATTAAAATAGAATGACTACATTTTTCCACCTCTTTCCTCTCTCAATGCCTCCCAGGACCCTCCCTCAAACTCCTCCCGTGTTTGCTCCTCTCTCAAGTTGGTAGCCTATTTCTATTTGTTTACCACTGTTGCATACATACATACATATGTATATGGACAATACATACATACATAATCCATACATGCAAGCATACATACATGCACAAATTCATACACACAACCTTGTTTAAGGCAGCAAGCATTCTTAACTGCTGAGCTACCTCTCCAGTCCCTTATTTTTAATATACCTTAACATATTTATTATCACAATTTTGCAGTGATTCTGGGAAAAGGTGGGAAAACCTCTGATTTTCTTTGATTGCCATTCCCAGGAGAGCTGGGAACAGACAGGCTACCCTCTTCTGTTTTCTGTCTTCTGACTTGACTGGGGAGTTCCATGGGCAAAGGCATAAACTAGAACATGAAACAAAAGCAAACATTATACAATTTGAAAATTAGTCAAAGAAACTAGATACTATGCCAGCAGGAGCCAGAGGCCTGAAGATAAAGAATTAAAGCAGAAATGGTGCTTGAGCATAAAGATTAGGCCTGAGGACAAACCTCAGTGACTCAACACATAAGGTTCAAGACCCAGGAGAGCTAAGGAGAGCCCACATTTACAAGCTGAAATGACTAACCAATCTTTACAGCAATATATCCCTAAAATCAGAGAAAAAGGTCAAACTCAAGGTTTGAGCCACTAACAAAAGAAGGGTATTGCCTTCATTTACTTAGTTATAGAATTTTCAGGTGAAACAGTGAATCCCACTGAAGCTGCGTCAAACACATTGATAATAATTCCTGGAAACGTGGCGCCTGAAGACTTTTATACCCTGCTGTGCTATACAGATGGCCACAGGAAATGTATGCAGCAAAATGCTCAGGTACACCAGAGGATTGTCAACTGCTCCAGGAAAGTTGGTCTGAGCCAGACTGAGAGCAAATACAGCCTCTATGCTCCATGTTCAGTTCAGATGGGCCTCCCCTCTCTTCTGTTCTCCTCTCCTTTGCTCTCCTGTCTTATTCCATTTCACCTCATCTCCTCTCTCACCTTACTCTCTGTCTTTCTTCTTTCTCCCTCCCACCATGTGATCACATGTTACATTTTCTAAAAGAAAGAGGAAGATAAGGGGGAATTCTTACTCTGGTTGCCACATCTGCCAGACCCACTCAGCACAACCTGGTTCCAGGGAGCTCCTCAAAGTAGGGGTGCAGGAGGCTTGCTAAGCAGCATATCCAATGTTTTAACAGCAAGCTGTATATCAGTAGGGTAGGGTGTGTGAAGTGGCTGAAAGGGAAAAAGAACAACTGAATTAACTAACTAAATCTCATTTTCATAGTTTATTTTTATGGCAAGCAAGAGGTTTATTTTTTAATGGAAATATAGACATTTTTATACAATATGTTCCAATTGTGATTTTTCTCCACAAAATCTCCCAGATCTGTCTCTTTCAAAAACAAAACAAAACAAAAAACAAAAAAACCCTAAATATCTAAAATAATAAAATAAGAAAAATAAACAAATCAGAATAGAACAAAACCTTAAGCAGAGAAAAAGCCAAAGGGTGGGGGAAGCATAAATAACATACATAAAAATGGAGATACCCATTTGATGAAACAGAAGTCCCATAAAAGTCATAAAACCAGAAACTAAAATATATAAGAAAAAGACCTGTATAAGAAAAAAGAAAGAAAAAGAGAGAATAAGAAAAAAACCTTCAAACATACCATTGAGTTTATTTTATGTTGGGCATCTACTTTTGAACATAGGGCTTGCCCTTAAGGGTGGTTTATACAACTTGTGAGTCATTTCAAGAAAATGATATTTCCATTCGCAAGTGCCTATCATTTAAAAGGGCTTCAGGTTTAGGGATAGGGCTGTATCCATTTCCAGTCTGGTCACTGTGTCCCTGTCTGGCTTAGATTTGTGTAGTGCCTGTGAATATTGCCACAGTCTGTGTGAATTAATATGTCTCTCAGCTCTGATGTGTGTCTAGAATTTCTTGCTTTCTTGGTGTCTTACATCCCTTCTGCCTTTCCAAACTTTTATTGCTGAACACTACACCTGTATAACTCACTGAACACAGGAGATTGAGCAAGTGTTTGACTAGAGCCTTTGTCCCCCAGACTAACTAGTGCTTAGGGCACTGGAAGGCATTTTTCCTACTACAGCAGGGGAAAGGTAAACATCAAGGCAGCTACAAACCCTTCCATCTCCAAGGGTTACCTGTTGGCAAAATACTCTGATGCAATAGTGACACAAAATTGTGGGTGTAACCAACCACTATCTGACTGAATGTAAGACCCACTTCATGAGATGGAGCTTGATACCATTCAAGTGTTTATTTTGTGTTGCTCATCTATTTTAGGGTGTGGTGTCTGTCCTTAAGTGTGATTTGTATCTTTCTACTTCCTCTTCAAGAAAGTTCCCTAAGCACCCCCACTGGGGGGGGATTGATGGAAACTTCCTATTTAGAACTGAGTGTTCCAAGGTCTCTTGCACTCTGTCATTGTCCAGTTGTGGGTTTCCATATTTGTTCTCGTCTTCTGCAAAGGGAAGTATCTATGATGATGGCTGAGCAAGACATTGATCTTTAAACATAGAGGAATGCCATTAGGAGTCATTTTATTTTGAGATGCCATAGCATTTGGTTTCCCCCTAGGCCCTTGGACTAATTTCAGTTTCTTGACTTCTTTAGA
Source organism: Mus musculus (assembly GCF_000001635.26). Taxonomy (NCBI): domain Eukaryota; kingdom Metazoa; phylum Chordata; class Mammalia; order Rodentia; family Muridae; genus Mus; species Mus musculus. The sequence continues at coordinate 71,897,023 of NC_000079.6, read as the reverse complement.
AGTAGCAGGCATAGGTTCCACCTCATGAAGTGGGTCTTACATTCAATAAGATAATGGGCTATTACACCAGTGTATCTTGCAGGCAGGTCACTCTTGTAGATGGGAAAGTTTTGAGTTGAACTGATGTTTTCTCTTTTCTTCTGGTAGTGTACAGAGTGCCTTCCAGTGCCATGAACACTTGACAGTAAGGGTGAAGGTTCAAAGTAGGGACTAGCTCAATTTCACTGTGTTCAATGAGTTAGATAGATGTTATATTCAGCAATAAAACCTTATCATCAGTTTGTTGATAGAGTACCAGTAAATACAAACAGTATGGGTTATTTTGTGCATTTCCAAGAACACACTTTTGCTCAATAACTTAATTATATATAATTCATTCCTGGCACTGGAGGTTGTATGTGGTAGCTAGGGATGTCCAGTTGGGGCTTTGTTTCTCCCATTATTTTGTGATTCCATTTAGATTTTTTCATATATATATGCTTTTTACTGTATGAGGCTTCCATATAAAACCTCAAAGGGCCCATTGTATTAAGTGTCTACCGATTTAATCCCTTATCATCTGATTCTCCTGCTCCAGTCACTGAAACTTAACCCATCTATCTGTATGTATATTCTATCTCTTTACCAGGGAGATTTTTCCCTCCCCTCCTATACCCTTACTCCATAACTACCCCCTGTGGTTATACAGATAGAAGCGTGCTTATTGCAGACTTACCAGCTAGCATCCAAATATATGGAAATACATACCGAATTTGTTGATTTGGGTCCAGATTATCTCCCTCAGGATGCTGTTTTCTAGCTCTGTTCATTTACCTGTGAATTTCATGATTTTGTTTGGTTAACAGCAATAATATTCAGCTGTGCAAACACACCACGTTTTCTTTACCCACTCATCCTTTGATGGACGTCTAGACTTTTTGTAATTTGCGGCTATTATGTGTAGATCAGCAGTGAAGAGTCTCTGTAGCACGATGGTCTTTGGGATATGTCTAAGAGTGGGATTGATAGCCATGTCTTGAGGTATATCTATTCCCAGTTTCCCCAGGAACTGCTACACTGATTTCCAAAGTGGCTTAAAGTTTGCAATTCCACTCACAATCGATGAATATTTCCTTTAACCCACATTCTTGCTAGCATGAGGTATCATTAATTTTAATGATCTTGTCCATTCTGATCGGTGTAAGATGAATCTCAAAGTAGTTTCTATTTGCATTTCTGATAACTATGGATGTCAAATGTGTCATTAAGTTCATCCCAGCCATTTGTGTTTCATTTTTAAAAACTAATTAACTCTGAACCCCATTTTCAACTAGATTATTTGTTTTCTTGATGTCCAGTTTTTTGAGTTCTTTATATATTTTAGATATGAAGCCTCCTTCAAATATGTAAATGTTAAAAAAATTTTCCCACTTTGAAGCCTCATTTTCATAGTTGTCTAGAAATGCAAGGAAGCCTAGAGATGCAGAAGAAAGTAAAATATAAGAAAGTGAGTTGATGAACAGGAAAGGGAAATACAGCAAACCAGGAATGATCCAAGAAGAGAAAGAAATAATCAGAAAAAATGTAACAAACTAACAAAGTAACAGTAACAAAGGAACAAAGCAACAGTGACAAAGTAACCAAGAAAAAAAAGCAACAGTGACAAAGTAACAAAGAAAAAAAGCAACTGTGACAAAGAAGAAACAAAGTATCAGTGAAATGCTGCGCTAGAGCTTGATCATCTCTTACAACCATCAAGGGCCTGGCTTATCCTACTCTGTACAATGAAAACTAGAAAGCAAAGCAAAATAAAACAAATTAGTTGTTAGGATGCTCAGGACTAAATTCTCACACCCACAGTTCCTATGCAGAGCACCTGGCTGACATACAACTGCTTTTTATGAATTGAGTAACATCTGCAGGCACTTCCCATAGCACTAATGGGTACTGCAGAGTCTGTCGCAGCAAGAAAACAAGCTAAAATATTCTACAAAAGTTTCCCAGGACATGAGGAAAAATGATTCTGGCTGGATCCTTCACTGACTAATTACTCATTCATTGAGTAAGCCCACCCCTAACATTTTTATTAATTGGAATGTTACTCCATGTACAGCAGAATTGTATAATTGGCAGTCTCTTACAAAGTAGTTTTGTTTCATAAAAAGAAGCTACAAAAAAGAGGGTAGACAATTGTGATCCAGTCCTTATGACCTTGTAATTCCTCATTGCCACAAATCACATTTCTAGTGGATTGCACAGCATCACTGCGATGTGCTTCTCTGAATTAGAAGTCCTCTCTTTCACTGTCCCTAGTGGCTCCTGAGACATGTTCAGACTCTCACTGAGTTATTAGGCTGGAGGATTTCCTCTACAGAACTTGTCTGCTAGTGGAGGCTCCCTCCCCTCCCACGTTGTCTGCAGTTTCAGAGGAACTCTTGGCCCTGACACCACTCCCAGGATGGGGGTCTCAATGTTAGCTTTAAAGACTCCATTCACTGATTTTCGGTCTGGGAGCTGTCAATATAAATGAATAAAAATTAAAACATCATAGCACTCCTCAACGGAGAACTTACAGAACATTCTCTGACCATGTATGTACCTCAGTGAATTTTGGGAATATCCAGAGAGAATGAGGACAGCTAAAGCTGACACAGGAAAGAATATTTCCCTGAAGCAGACACAGGTGAAAAGATGTTGTGATATAGCAGACATGTGAAAGGATGCTTGATGAAGGAGTATAAATATGACCCCACAGGCAGTGGGAGACAAGCACTGAGCATTGGTTTGGTTTCCTCCATCCCACTACTCTTTGCTAATGACATGCATGTATTGGTTTATATTACATGGCATTGTTGAGCTCAACTTGTGGTAACAGCCATTGTGAGAAACTCACCCAAGAGTCCTTAGGCAGTTTGTTGCTTCCACAGCCTCGCCTCAGGCCAGTTGGCAAGCCTTGCAGTTTCTGCAGGATTGAACTACAACCATTAGTTTGTAGCTGGTGTCTGCCTGCCAAAAGGACTGGACTGTAGCTTCTGGTTTGTGTGTGGTGTCTGCCTGCCTAGAGGACTGAACTGCAGCTGCTAAGTCCTATTTGGTGTTTGCTACAGGACTGAACTGCTGTCTCAGAAGGTTGAGCTCACCACCAAAGAACTATTGCTGAACAGGTCCACTTCTCCCATATCCTAATAAGTTTTCTTTTCCACTAGGTCTGCTGGGTGGTGGGCTACACCTTATTAAAAGTAGGTTGCAAAAATATTATGCCTACAGGATGGTTTTCAGAGTTCAGCCTTAATGACTGGTCAGTGGCAGGACCATCTCTGGCAGTATTCCTGGGAGACCTGAGACCACCATGTTGTTAAAGGAATCCTTTTGTCCATGGGTGGTGTTCTTCCTTGATAATCTCTTCTTCATCTGCCAGTGCAGGGAGGAGGTGAGTGTTGGGCAGGAAGTAAGTGACAAGAAAAAGGTTGAGTTCAAAATGGTACAAGGATAGGGCTCCCTCTTGCCCACTTCACCTTTGCTCTCACTAGTATGCTACACTTGTCCTCAGACAATGCAGAGGGGGCCAAGATGGTGACAGCCAAACAGATGTGGATAATCGTCGTTGAAAAAGTTTTCTATAGGCTTTTCAGGATGTTCATTAGCACACACTCATTATGCATAATAGGTTTCATTATGATATTTTCATACAAGTAGATAATGTTTTTGGATCATGTTCCCCACACCCCATTCTAGGCTTCTTTTAACTTGGGATCATAACTCTTCAGAGTGAGCTCCCCAGATCCCTGCATTGATAGTGGGATGGTGGGAAGGAGGCTAGCAAAGATATGTACACTTTAAATTGATATTTATTCCATTTATTTATTTATTTATTTATTTATTTATTTATTTACTGTAAGTTGACAAAGTATAGTTGTATTCCTTTTTAGGGAATACAATAAGGTATAAGCACACAAAAGAACACATACACAAATGTTCACTTGCTATCACAAACATGCACACAGGTGAATGTACACTCACACATACTTAAACACATAGGTTAATGCACCCACACACAGTCTCACACCCACGGACAAACGCACACTCACATTTAAACATGGCATAGCCTGTCTAAATCAAACAAATTAGAGTACCTATTACCTCAAATGCTGTCACATTATTTTCCGGTGGTGAGAACACTTTAAAGTTTTTGCTTAACCAACCATGAAATATGTGCTTTTCATTGTTATTTATGACTATGGCACTGCCCATAGACTTAAAGACCTTGTGTCTTCCTCTTTGTGTCATTTGGCATACACAGCTCACCCCCATGCCTCCCATCTGTTGTTCTCCAGTGTGCCCGTGCTCCCCAGATCCTATACTGTCCGTGCTCCCACTGTGTTCACACCATTCACTCTGGTCTTTTGATATCTGTGGCTGCAGGAACATCTTGTTTTAACTTTTACTTTCTAATTGCTAATGATGCCAGGCATCTTCTGCTGCTTTGTGGCCAACACTCTTCCTCCTTTAATCTCTTACCTCTGTTATCTGTTGTGTTCTCACATTGCTGATTTATGGGCATTTCTTACATTTTCTAGATAAATGCAGTCCCCTGTTGGTTTCAGATACTGTGAATATATCCTCTCACTCTATCTGTTGCTGACTTTCCCCATGTGTTTTTTATCAGGATCAACCCTTATGTTAATGTAATAAATTTGACATATTTTTCTTCAGTTAGCTCATTTGTTTTCAATTTTTCTTGTCTTATGAAAATGTATCATAATATATAAATTTTCCTTTACATACCATTGGAGATGGTTCCCACACATTTTAAGATGAGCTTCATGTCACTCATTTCCAAGTATTTCACAATTTCCTTTTTAGCTAAATACATGTTGCTGAGATTCCAGAAGTAGGAGAGTTTTGCAGTCACATTTATTATTAATTTCTAGTCTGCAGAAAACATCTTATTATAGCATTGTTTTAATATTTATTGGGGAATCCATTTTGGCTTCACTTATAGTGAATATCTATAAGTGTCTCTGTTATACTAAAAAGCAATGGCTCTCAGTCTGTGGGTACTGCTCAGGGCTTCAGTGCTTGCCCGGTGCCCACAGGGCCCTGGGTTCCATCTTCCAAAACCAAGAATAAACAAAGTATACTGGCACGGTCTTGTTAGATTTTTCTTTTCTGTTTACTATCACAAACCACTTTTTGAAATTCAGTAAAATGATCCTGCAAAATATTTTGGACTCTGCAATAACATATTATGAACAACATTTTCATATTCACTCCATGGTAGACAGATTAGAAACAGTGATGAGACATGGAAAGGCCAGGAACATACATCCTGTCAGGCTTTGACTCAAAAATTATCACCCGTGTTACTGACTAGTGTATTTGCCGAGCCCCGTTTTTGTTCACGTTCCTCATGTTGATGCGAGTGGGCGAAAATCTCACACACTAGGTGCCATCTCCTGCTGCTTATCTTTTTCCTCTTTACTTTATATGGTAACTATTCAGGACTGAGAAAGGACACAGACTAAATCATCTGAGGGATGCTCCAGGATACTGAGGCCAAGTGACATCGGGAAAGGTCCCCATTTCTCCCACAGACTAGATGCAGCTCCCAGTAATGGTATTGCCCCAGGATGCTCTCCTGAGCTCCGTAGATGTCTGGGTTGGGTGTTTCATGAGTTGTTGGGTTCATTAGGGCATCTAACATGTGTGCAGGTCACTTGTATTTACTGCCTGCTACCCACACCCATCCTTTCTTCATCCCAGCTGGCCCCTCACTTAACATAGCAATCTCTCTTATACTTTCTTATTCCTTTTCTGTACACGAAAGAAAACATCTGGCTTGTCTTCCTCAGTCTGTCTTAATTCATTAAACATGAACTCCCATTTATCCGCTTCCCTTAAGATGGCACAATTATCATCTTAATGGTCAGGTGGTAGTCCTGCGTGCCATTTTCTATCTATCTAATAATGGACACTTAGTTGATTCTGTACTGGTTTGTTTCTTCAGTCTCACACTTGCTTTGTAAACTCTTAGAGACTGTACTTAACACACATCTGTCCATACCATTTATACTCCACTTTTCCTATTGTAATGTTTCATTTCCCTTAAAGATGCTTTGTCCTGATATTTAGCCAAATACTAAAATTGTCACTGCTGCTGCCTGTAGGACCCTATTCCCAGTATGTGCTCTGTCAAGCATTCCATTTATGATTTGACAACTGAGGGAGATGGATGTTTTCTTAAATCTACTTTGGAATTTTGGACTTACTGTTGCCGAGTCTAATGTACTTTTATTTGTTTATTGCAATTATTTTTACATTATAATTTATCACTATGTTCCTTGTTGACTGCATGTGTTTGTTATTTTCACCATTTTACTGTGTAGATGGGGTATAAATTAGGGGTTAAAATCACACAATTTACTTTTAGTGTTTCATTGGCTTTCTAAAATTGGAAACTTATAATCATGTTCATTGACGTCTATTGATCTTCCTGAGTTAAAGGGAAATTAAGTTACAGTAAAATGCAGAAATCCAAGTCTTTAGTGTGATGAGCCTTGACAGGTGTGTGCACCTTGGCAACTGCCTCTCTCAGTATCATTCTGAATGTTGATGTTTCCCTAGAGTCCCTGTGTCCCTTTCAAGTCAGTCCCCAGACTTCCCCAGGGATTAGAATATTCACAGTTCTGTGGCTATCTTTGACTTTTCTTATATTTCTAATAAAAGAAATTACATGCTGCCAGGGCTCTTCAAGCTGCCTTCTTTTATTTAACACAAGGGGTGTTGAAATTCACTCATATTTTCAGTTATCCGTGCTTTATTGGTAAAGAGCATTCTGCCCTTTTAGTATAAGTAATACAGTGTAATTAAAATTATCTCCTTTATTGGAAGTGTATTTAGGTTATTTCCAGCTAATTCATTTTAAAGTAGAAATAATAATTTGGATATTCCATGTCATCATGGTCGAGGGTGCTTTCGTGTTTACCCAGATTGTTATGAATAAAGGCGGTGCATGCTTTCTGGCAGGTTTTACACATGGATGTGTCTGTGGGAGTTCACATCTGCACATCTCTCCAGGGAAAGTCCACCAGAAAAATTCATTTTTTTTATTAAAATCTTTTCTGTTTCTGGTTTTGGTTTTGTTAGTTTACTTTAAAAATTAATACAGTTATTTATTTGTGTGACATTCATACCACAGAATATGTGTGAAAGCCACGGAACAACTGGCAAGAGTCAGTTTTCCCTTCACTGTGTGGGTCCTAGCGACCAATCCCAGGCTGTCAGAGGCAGCAAGTGCCGGTACGGCCCAAGCCACCTCACCTGTCCCATGGTTGCTCTTTTCCTTATAACAGAGTCTCATGTTTCTAGCTCAGTTTTGATTGGTGTCCTGTTCTTGGAGTCCTTGCCCCGTCAAGAATGTACAAACTTTCAGCTCTGTGGTTTATCTCAGACCCGTTATTTCTCTCACCATGAGATCTATGACCAGCTTGGTGCTTATATTTGTGTATGAACAGAAATGAGATCCAAGCACACGCTGTCGTCTGGTTTTCTTTTGTCCAACAACACTGTTACCAGTACTTTCTCTCCATCTCTGGATTGACTGGAATCTTGGTCAAGAGTTGATTGGCAGAGCTGGAGACCATATGCTCTGGCACCTGCTGAGCTCCCAGTGCTGACTTCCTGCAGAGCCAAAGCAAGACTAGGAACAGACAGGCTCTTCTGTACATGAGAAAGAGGTTCTTCTATGTGAAACAACCAGTCTCAAACTTCAAATCCTCCTGCCTCATTCTTCATAGTGCCGAGGTACAGGTGTGTACCACCACACCTTAGGATTATTTTAGCTACTATATATTTAGATTTCCATGTAGACTTTAGAATTAGTTTATCTACGTATTTAAAAAAGAGGGGCGTCTGAGATTTTCATTGTCTTTACCATTTCCATTTGAAAAACTATACTTGTAAATCTCCTTGTTTCTATGTATTCATTTTCAGTTTGTTCCTTTAAACAGTTGTTGATTCATTCATTCAGTTATGCTGTGCACACACACAGGTAGACTCTCACACACACACACACGCACACACACACACACACATATACACACACATTTAGAGATAGAAGATAACTTACAGAAGACAGTTCTCTTCTTTCATTATGATGGTCCTAGTGATTGAACTTAGGTCAGCAGGCTTGGTGACAAGCACTCTTATCCACTGGGCCATCTCCCTGGCCCCTAACCTCCTTTGCACACATCTTTGTGTTCTGCTAACTAAAGCTAACTTGCGGCACGTTGTTGTATCCTTGGGCTGCCTGCTCTGTCTGCAGTAAGAAGGGAAAGCATTGAGCTCTAAGTGACTGTGAATGGGTTGCCCCTCCTGTCCCTGTTGCTCCAACATTTTTATATAACATTTTCGTAACTTCTTCAATCACCCTCTCATTGTATGTTTTTCTGGAAATCTCTGGCATTGGTTCGCTTTTATTAGGTTTACTCTGTAGATTAAGTTCTTAGCTTCAGAATATAGGCGTATTGAATTCAGGTTTTGCTGCCTGCATTCTCAGCCCTGCAATGTAAAGGGCATTAATGTGTGCCTTTGGTGTCTCACCTGATGAGCACCACACCAGCATCTATCTCACAAGAGGCATCTATGCACACATGTATGTAAATTGTGAACAGAAGCTTTTCTGAGGTTACAGGGATGTATGTTCATTAATATCCACAGTAAATCATTTGTCAGATGCATTTGAAACCCTCAGGTAGCCTCAGACGCTCCTCAAATTGAGCATCCTGGCTGCTATGGATAGCCCTCAACTCCGGTGTGCAGTCTTTTCCAAGGGGCCTGCTGCTCTCAGTATGACCTGAGGGTGCAGCCTTCTTAGGTCTTGGGGTGTTCTGAGTGTGCCCTAGTTCTCATGAAGAGGCCCCCACTCTTCCTGTTGTTTTGTGCTGTTCTAATACCCACATCTGCCCACCCTGTTTAGTCACATTGCAGTTGGTGTTGAGGAATAGAACCTAGACTAAGCCAGGGGCCACTTCTGATAATTCCAGTCTCTCCTCTTCCCTTTTCTCCCTCTCTATGTTTCTATCTCCATTCATCCTTCATCCATGATCCCTATTCTATTTCTTTCTTTTTTATTTCCTTCTCTTTCTTTTGTTCTTCTATTCCTATGCTCATGGCTTCCGTTAGCAAAGAGCTCAGCTATATCTGCTGTGTGTTGTGAGCCTCCAGAACCTATTTCTATCCTGTTCACATTCTTTGATGAATTCAGGGGACAGGCATGAAGCATCCACCTCTCCTACCAGAGAAGGAGCAGCCCTCCCTCACAGTTTACACTGCTGGAAATTTACCATTTACTCCTTGACTCTATCTTCTGTAATTTTAATGAAGAGTGATTAAAATGTTTTTATGCAACCAAATAATTCTCTAATGGTCAAGCAGGGCAGAAACACAGCTGCTGGAGAGGCTATGGAGGGTATTGCTTGCTGACTTGCTTCTTTGGCTTGCTCAACCTACGTTTTTATAGAACCCAGAACCACCAACCCAGGGCTGATACCACCCACAATGGGCTGGGCCCTCCCTCATTGATCAGTAATTGATAAAGTGTCTCATAAATTTGCTTTATTATGTACTTCAGGACAAACACAATTGATAGGGGCTTGTGCTCCAATCTTACACCCAGAAGAGGAGACACAACAATTGTAAGAAATGAGAAATGTACCACAAATACAATCTTTATTTGTGATAGGAAACCATTTCATTGACATTATATTTATAACATTTGATTATTTTGGCATTTCCATTGATCAGGTATTCATAACATTAACTTGCTCCACACTAGAAATTTGGACTGTTGGGGTACATCGCAAAGAGAATACCTTTCTCAATCAGGACACCTGTGACGATTTCTATGATATGTGTGTAAGTGCCTCTGAATTCCTCATAAATTTTCAAAAATTAACTTAGTAAAATTGAAGTGAACATATATTGTGAATTAAGACATTCTTGGGATGTTCTAGTTAATTTTGTGTCAACTTAACACAAGCTAGAATCATCAGAGGGGAAGGAGCCTTAGTTGAGGAAATGCCTCCATGAGATCCAGCTGTAAGGAATTTTCTCAATTAGTGATCAATGGGGCAGGCCCAGCTCATTGTAGATGGTCTTATCTCTGTGCTGGTGGTCCTGAGTTCTATGAGGGAGTACACTGAGCAAGCCATGGGAAGTAAGTCAGTAAGTAGTACCCCTCCATGATCTCTGCATCAGCCATGTTCCTGCACTGTTTGAGTTCCTATCCTGAATTCCTTTGGTAATGAATAACAATATGCAACTTAATAAATCATTTTCTTCCCAACTTGTCTTTTGGTCATGGTGTTTTGTCACAGCAATAAATACCCTAAGACAAGGGGTAACATCTCTAGCTATAGTATAGGTGGGGACATACATGTTTGTTTTTGGTGGGAAATATCTTTAGAGATTTTTCAGAAGACTACAGCATTAATGTGTCTTTGTTGGGTCTTTAGAATTTAAGATTTGAGACATAAATCACTACATTTCATTAGGTAGTCTTTTGTAGGATTTATTTTATTTTTATTTATGAGTATGTGTATCTATCTATCTGTGTATCTCTCTCTCTCTCTCTCTCTCTCTCTCTCTCTCTCTCTCTCTCTGTGTGTGTGTGTGTGTGTGTGTGTGTGTGTGTGTGTGTGTGTGGCAAGTGGCCTGACAAGTGCCGGGAACTGAATAGAATCTTTTGTAAGAGCAGAAAATTCTCATGGCCACTGAACCATCCTTTTAGTCCTGCATGAAGCAGTCTATGGTATGCTGGAAATGCCAGTAGCCCATATGAAGATTAATTTTCTAACAGAGACAAATAAAGTCAAAATGAGTCTCTGAGGTCAGTGGTGTCTTGTGATTGAGTTGTTTTAGCACTGTTCCCCGGAGTCCAGTGTCCATGACATATTGGCCCGAACAGGATGGATGGTGCTTAGGGAATCATATTGTCAGAACAGAGCCCAGTGGAGAGCCAGTCTCTCTTCCAGACTCATCTCAAAAGTATATTAACAAAGGCGGTGACCATACAATGTAACAATCTGTAGCTCTAATTAGAAGAGAAGACATCTTTTTTTTCTTTCCATTTTTTATTAGGTATTTAGCTCATTTACATTTCCAATGCTATACCAAAAGTCCCCCATACCCACCCACCCCCACTCCCCTACCGCCCACTCCCCCTTTTTGGCCCTGGCGTTCCCCTGTTCTGGGGCATATAAAGTTTGTGTGTCCAATGGGCCTTTCTTTCCAGTGATGGCCGACTAGGCCATCTTTTGATACATATGCAGCTAGAGTCAAGAGCTCCGGGGTACTAGTTAGTTCATAATGTTGATCCACCTATAGGGTTGCAGATCCCTTTAGCTCCTTGGGTACTTTCTCTAGCTCCTCCATTGGGAGCCCTGTGATCCATCCATTAGCTGACTGTGGGCATCCACTTCTGTGTTTGCTAGGCCCCGGCATAGTCTCACAAGAGACAGCTACATCTGGGTCCTTTCGATAAAATCTTGCTAGTGTATGCAATGGTGTCAGCGTTTGGATGCTGATTATGGGGTGGATCCCTGGATAAGGCAGTCTCTACATGGTCCATCCTTTCATCTCAGCTCCAAACTTTGTCTCTGTAACTCCTTCCAAGGGTGTTTTGTTCCCACTTCTAAGGAGGGGCATAGTGTCCACACTTCAGTCTTCATTCTTCTTGAGTTTCATGTGTTTAGGAAATTGTATCTTATATCTTGGGTATCCTAGGTTTTGGGCTAATATCCACTTATCAGTGAGTACATATTGTGTGAGTTCCTTTGTGAATGTGTTACCTCACTCAGGATGATCCCTCCAGGTCCATCCATTTGGCTAGGAATTTCATAAATTCATTCTTTTTAATAGCTGAGTAGTACTCCATTGTGTAGATGTACCACATTTTCTGTATCCATTCCTCTGTTGAGGGGCATCTGGGTTCTTTCCAGCTTCTGGCTATTATAAATAAGGCTGCTATGAACATAGTGGAGCATGTGTCCTTCTTACCAGTTGCGGCATCTTCTGGATATATGCCCAGGAGAGGTATTGCTGGATCCTCCGGTAGTACTATGTCCAATTTTCTGAGGAACCGCCAGACGGATTTCCAGAGTGGTTGTACAAGTCTGCAATCCCACCAACAATGGAGGAGTGTTCCTCTTTCTCCACATCCTCGCCAGCATCTGCTGTCACCTGAATTTTTGATCTTAGCCATTCTGACTGGTGTGAGGTGGAATCTCAGGGTTGTTTTGATTTGCATTTCCCTGATGATTAAGGATGTTGAACATTTTTTCAGGTGCTTCTCTGCCATTCGGTATTCCTCAGGTGAGAATTCTTTGTTCAGTTCTGAGCCCCATTTTTTAATGGGGTTATTTGATTTTCTGAAGTCCACCTTCTTGAGTTCTTTATATATGTTGGATATTAGTCCCCTATCTGATTTAGGATAGGTAAAGATCCTTTCCCAATCTGTTGGTGGTCTCTTTGTCTTATTGACGGTGTCTTTTGCCTTGCAGAAACTTTGGAGTTTCATTAGGTCCCATTTGTCAATTCTCGATCTTACAGCACAAGCCATTGCTGTTCTGTTCAGGAATTTTTCCCCTGTGCCCATATCTTCAAGGCTTTTCCCCACTTTCTCCTCTATAAGTTTCAGTGTCTCTGGTTTTATGTGAAGTTCTTTGATCCATTTAGATTTGACCTTAGTACAAGGAGATAAGTATGGATCGATTCGCATTCTTCTACATGATAACAACCAGTTGTGCCAGCACCAATTGTTGAAAATGCTGTCTTTCTTCCACTGGATGGTTTTAGCTCCCTTGTCGAAGATCAAGTGACCATAGGTGTGTGGGTTCATTTCTGGGTCTTCAATTCTATTCCATTGGTCTACTTGTCTGTCTCTATACCAGTACCATGCAGTTTTTACCACAATTGCTCTGTAGTAAAGCTTTAGGTCAGGCATGGTGATTCCACCAGAGGTTCTTTCATCCTTGAGAAGAGTTTTTGATATCCTAGGTTTTTGGTTATTCCAGATGAATTTGCAAATTGCTCCTTCTAATTCGTTGAAGAATTGAGTTGGAATTTTGATGGGGATTGCATTGAATCTGTAGATTGCTTTTGGCAAGATAGCCATTTTTACAATGTTGATCCTGCCAATCCATGAGCATGGGAGATCTATCCATCTTCTGAGATCTTCTTTAATTTCTTTCTTCAGAGACTTGAAGTTTTTATCATACAGATCTTTCACTTCCTTAGTTAGAGTCACTCCGAGATATTTTATATTATTTGTGACTATTGAGAAGGGTGTTGTTTCCCTAATTTCTTTCTCAGCCTGTTTATTCTTTGTGTACAGAAAGGCCATTGACTTGTTTGAGTTAATTTTATATCCAGCTACTTCACCGAAGCTGTTTATCAGGTTTAGGAGTTCTCTGGTGGAATTTTTAGGGTCACTCATATATACTATCATATCATCTGCAAAAAGTGATATTTTGACTTCCTCCTTTCCAATTTGTATCCCCTTGATCTCCTTTTGTTGTCGAATTGCTCTGGCTAATACTTCAAGTACTATGTTGAAAAGGTAGGGAGAAAGTGGGCAGCCTTGTCTAGTCCCTGATTTTAGTGGGATTGCTTCCAGCTTCTCTCCATTTACTTTGATGTTGGCTCCTGGTTTGCTGTAGATTGCTTTTATCATGGTATGGGCCTTGAATTCCTGATCTTTCCAGAACTTTTATCATGAATGGGTGTTGGATCTTGTCAAATGCTTTTTGTGCATCTAACGAGATGATCATGTGGTTTTTTTCTTTGAGTTTGTTTATATAGTGGATTACATTGATGGATTTTCGTATATTAAACCATCCCTGTATCCCTGGAATAAAACCTACTTGGTCAGGATGGATGATTGCTTTAATGTGTTCTTGGATTCGGTTAGCGAGAATTTTATTGAGGATTTTTGCATCGATATTCATAAGAGAAATTGGTCTGAAGTTCTCTATCTTTGTTGGATCTTTCTGTGGTTTAGGTTTCAGAGTAATAGTGGCTTCATAAAATGAGTTGGGTAGAGTACTTTCTACTTCTATCTTGTGAAAAAGTTTGTGCAGAACTGGAATTAGATCTTCTTTGAAGGTCTGATAGAACTCTGCTCTAAACCCGTCTGGTCCTGGGCTTTTTTTGGCTGGGAGACTATTTATAACTGCTTCTATTTCTTTAGGGGATATGGGACTGTTTAGAAGGTCAGCTTGATCCTGATTCAACTTTGGTACCTGGTATCTGTCCAGAAATTTGTCCATTTCGTCCAGGTTTTCCAGTTTTGTTGAGTATAGCCTTTTGTAGAAGGATCTGATGGTGTTTTGGATTTCTTCAGGATCTGTTGTTATGTCTCCCTTTTCAGTTCTGATTTTGTTAATTAGGATTTTGTCTCTGTGTCCTCTAGTGAGTCTAGCTAAGGGTTTATCTATCTTGTTGATTTTCTCAAAGAACCAACTCCTCGTTTGGTTAATTCTTTGAATAGTTCTTCTTGTTTCCACTTGCTTGATTTCACCCCTGAGTTTGATTATTTCCTGCCGTCTACTCCTCTTGGGTGAATTTGCTTCCTTTTTTTCTAGAGCTTTTAGATGTGTTGTCAAGCTGCTAGTATGTGCTCTCTCCCGTTTCTTCATGGAGGCACTCAGAGCTATGAGTTTCCCTCTTTGAAATGCTTTCATTGTGTCCCAAAGGTTTGGGTACGTTGTGGTTTCATTTTCATTAAACTCAAAAAGTCTTTAATTTCTTTCTTTATTCCTTCCTTGACCAAGGTATCATTGAGAAGAGTGTTGTTCAGTTTCCACGTGAGTGTTGGCTTTCTGTTATTTTTTTTGTTATTGAAGATCAGCCTTAGTGCATGGTGATCTGATAGGATACATGGGACAATTTCAATATTTTTTAATCTGTTGAGGCCTGTTTTGTGACCTATTATGTGGTCAATTTTGGAGAAGGTACCATGAGGTGCTGAGAAGAAGGTATATCCTTTTGTTTTAGGATAAAATTTTCTGTAGATATTTGTCAGATCCATTTGTTTCATCACTTCTGTTAGTTTCAGTGTGTCCCTGTTTAGTTTCTGTTTCCATGATCTGTCCATTGGTGAAAGTGGTGTGTTGAAGTCTCCCACTATTATTGTGTGAGGTGCAATGTGTGCTTTGAGCTTTACTAAAGTTTCTTTAATGAATGTGGCTGCCCTTGTATTTGGAGCATAGATATTCAGAATTGAGAGTTCCTCTTGGAGGATTTTTACTTTACCTTTGATGAGAACGAAGTGCCCCTCCTTGTCTTTTTTGATGACTTTGGGTTGGAAGTCAATCTTATCAGATATTAGGATGGCTACTCCAGCTTGTTTCTTCATACCATTTGCTTGGAAAATTGTTTTCCAGCCTTTTATTCTGAGGTAGTGTCTATCTTTTTCTCTGAGATGTGTCTCCTGTAAACAGCAAAATGTTGGGTCTTGTTTGTGCAGCCAGTTTGTTAGTGTATGTCTTTTTATTGGGGAGTTGAGACCATTGATGTTAAGAGATATTAAGGAAAAGTAATTGTTGCTTCCTGTTATTTTTGTTGTTAAAGTTGGCATTCTGTTCTTGTGGCTGTCTTCTTTTAGGTTTGTTGAGGGATTACCTTCTTGTTTTTTTCTAGGGCATTGTTCCCGTTCTTGTATTGGTTTTTTTCTGTTATTAACCTTTGAAGGGCTGGATTCGTGGAGAGATAATGTGTGAATTTGGTTTTGTCGTGGAATACTGATTATTATGTGTCAGGAGGAATTTCTTTTCTGGTCCAGTCTATTTGGAGTTCTGTAGGCTTCTTGTATGTTCATAGGTATCTCTTTCTTTATATTTGGGAAGTTTTCTTCAATAATTTTGTTGAAGATGTTTGCTGGTCCTTTGAGTTGATAATCTTCATTCTCATCCACTCCTATTATCTGTAGGTTTGGTCTTCTCATTGTGTCCTGGATTTCCTGGATATTTTGAGTTAGGATCTTTTTGCATTTTCCATTTTCTTTGATTGTTGTGCCGATGTTCTCTATGGAATCTTCTGCACCTGAGATTCTCTCTTCCATCTCTTGTATTCTGTTGCTGATGCTCAAATCTATGGTTCCAGATTTCTTTCCTAGGGTTTCTATCTCCAGTGTTGCCTCACTTTGAGTTTTCTTTATTGTGTCTACTTCCCTTTTTAGGTGTAGTATGGTTTTGTTCATTTCCATCACCTGTTTGTATGTTTTTTCCTCTTTTTCTGTAAGGACTTCTACCTGTTTGATTGTGTTTTCCTGTTTTTCTTTAAGGACTTGTAACTCTTTAGCAGTGTTCTCCTGTATTTCTTTAAGTGATTTATTAAAGTCCTTCTTGATGTCCTCTACCATCATCATGAGATATGCTTTTAAATCTAGGTCTAGGTTTTCGGGTGTGTTGGGGTACCCTGGACTGGGCGAAGTGGGAGTGCTGGGTTCTGATGATGGTGAGTGGTCTTGGTTCCTGTTAGTAGGATTCCTACGTTTACCTTTCGCCATCTGGTAATCTCTGGAGTTAGTAGTTATAGTTGACTCTGTTTAGAGATTGTTCTTCTGGTGATTCTGTTACTGTCTCTCAGCAGACCTGGGAGACAGATTCTCTCCTCTGAGTTTCAGTGCTCAGAGCACTCTCTGCTGGCAAGCTCTCTTACAGGGAAGGTGCGCAGATATCTTGTTTTTGGACCTCCTCCTGGTCGAAGAAGAAGGCCCAAAACAGGGCCTCTCTCAGAAGCTGTGTTGCTTTGGCAGTTCCCAGAAGCTGTCAGCTTCTGTGGTGCAGACTCTCACCTGTGCAGACTAAATTCCTAAGTTCCAGGGAGTCCTGGAACCAAGATGGCGACCGCTGCTCCTGAGGCTGAGGCCGTCTCCCGAGCCAGGCGGACACCT
The DNA here is from genome assembly GCF_000001635.26 of Mus musculus. Lineage (NCBI taxonomy): Eukaryota > Metazoa > Chordata > Mammalia > Rodentia > Muridae > Mus > Mus musculus. The sequence goes on along the minus strand of NC_000079.6, from coordinate 71,880,090 downwards.
GTCCTCTGGTCTGGACAGTGGCCGGCTGTCTGCAGCCTGCAAAGGGTACTGCCTCAGCGGCTCTGTGCTTCCTCCTGTCCCAGAAGCTGTCCGGTTCTCTGGCGCACCCTCTAACCTGTTCAGACTAATTTCCTAGGTCCCGCGGAGTCCCGGAACCCAGGTGGCGACCGCTGCTGCTGAGGTTGAGGCCACCTCCCAAGCCAGGCGGACACCTGTCCTCTGGTCCGGACGGTGGCTGGCTGTCTGCGGCCCACCAAGGGTGCTGCCTCAGCGGCTCTGTGCTTCTGCCCGTCCCAGAAGCTGTCCGGTTCTCTGGCGCACCCTCTAACCTGTTCAGACTAATTTCCTAAGTTCTGCTGAGTCCCGGAACCAAGATGGCGACCGCTGCTGCTGAGGCTGAGGCCGCCTCCCAAGCCAGGCGGACACCTGTCCTCTGGTCCGGACGGTGGCCGGCTGTCTGAGGCCCGCCAAGGGTGCTGCCTCAGCGGCTCTGTGCTTCTGCCCGTCCCAGAAGCTGTCCGGTTCTCTGGCGCACCCTCTAACCTGTTCAGACTAATTTCCTAAGTTCTGCTGAGTCCAAGAGAAGACATCTTAATGTCATTGTGTTAAGGTTTCTACTGTTGTGATAAAACCATGACCAAAAACACCGTGGGAATGAAAGGATTTATTTCAGCTTACAACTCTCAGGTCACACTCCACTGATGAGGTCATCAGGGCAAGAACTCAAGAAAGGAATCTGGGCGTAGGAACTGAAACAGAAGCCATGAAGGAATGTTGCTTCTTGGATTGGTTTCCATAGCTTTCTCAGTTTACTCTCTTACGTACCCCAGGACCAACTGTCTAGGGGGTAGTAGCACTCACTGTGGGCTCCACTGATTATCAATCGATATAGTACCCCACAGGCTTGCCTATAAGCTAGTCTTCTGGAGGCATTTTCTTGCTTAAGATTCCTTTCCAGACATGTCTATGTTTGTATCAAATTGACAAAATCAACCAACATAATTATCTATCTATCTACTGTTTATTGTCTATCTTTATCATCCATCTTAATCACCAATCAGTTAATTATCTGTGTATCATCTAGTTATCATCTAATGGTTCTATCCACCAAACTGGCTTTCTTCTCTTCATTTGTAGTGTTAGTTATGCAACTTGGGGGTTGTAGTCAATACAGTAGACTATATCTCAAAAATGAAATTGTAATTGACTTAAAAGGAAAATATTCCAAATCAGTTATGTTCTGAAAACTGGGTTTTAACAAGTATAGAAAATTTCCTAGTAATGTGAATAATCAGAGATTATTTATTGTTGTTATCATTACCTTTGAGCAAACATTAAATTATATGAACCATTAAGCCTGTGTGCAGAAGCTGGGGGTATACTAAATCTCATGTTAGAGGTTAACTCCTGGTCTACACTTTGTATAACAAATCATTCTGTTGGAGCAGGAGTCATACTGCCCACAAACCTGGCTTATTAACTGTTTCATGTTCAGTTGAATTTCACCATCCCATGCCCACTGCTGGCATGTGCATTGATAATTCCTCTAAAAGCAGAGAGCAGGTGCAGTTCCTGAAAGTAGTCACTGAGCTTAATTCAGTACGGCTTTTTTTTTTTGTTTTGGTTTGGTTCTTTTCTGTCTGAAATGGAAAAATACAATACGTTTCTAGCAGTGTCTTTTTGAACTCAGAGGGAGCAGGGTATCTGCAAGTCTCTTCAGTGGGGCTTCCCACTTACTTCTTTTGTGGTTCTTTAAAAAGGCTTGAGGGATATACTTCAGAGGTTCCAAGTGCGGGTTAGTCTTGGATACATGCAAATTGTTTAAAATATTGAATTATTTAAATACATTCTGCAGCAGTCTGACTGCAGCACGGTGGCTGAGGTTGTATCTAGGAAATGCAATGTTCCCATCTAGAGAGCCATCATTAAGCTTGGAATACTCCCAGCTAGCCGGCACAGCTTTAGTCAGCACAGCTTTTGTATTACATATTTATAGCATGCAGTAAACTTCAGCTTTACTTTCAGAACTTGAGGGAGGAATGAGAAAGGTAGTGTGCGCAAGAGAGAACTAGCCTCATATAAGCAGAAAATGGTGGGATGTGTCCATTTAGGACCTCTCCACAACAGGGTAAGGAGAATTCTAAAATGGAGAAGCCATTGCTCAGTCAATTTTGTTATAGTACTTTGTTGAACTCACAGTGTAATTAGTGAGTATGAAGGGGAAGGGGTGACCTGTAATATTTCAAGCACTAAAATATCTCTTTTCCCTTAAAGAAAGTTTTAATGAAAATTGCCATTGAATGAAAGACTTTTCCCCATCCCTACAATGTCTCAGTAGGGTATTCTAATAGCTCATCTGCATACTACTTTCCAGAGACTGTGGCCTTAGTTGTTCTTGTAGTCAAATGTTGGTGACCATTTATTCCATCTTAGACCTTGGCTGCAAGTTTTAACATTGAGATGCATGATAAGGCATTTAGGTGTAGAGAGCCCATCGGCTTGGAATGGAATCTAGTCATGGGCAGCAAACAAACTGGAGAAGTAGCATCAGCATCGGTACCACATGCAGATTTGGCAAATGTGTAACCAACCACCTTAGACTGAAGCCCCTACTTACTGTTTCAGTTGCTGTTTCCTATAGACTCAGAACTCTTCCCTGCCCCCAGGTTCATTTACCATGACTTGGAGTTTAGCTAGTCAGTAGTGCAATATAGCCAAGAGAGAACCATGATCCAGTCATCCAGACATAGGGGTATCCAAGACCTACCGGAGACCAGGCAGTTGAAGATCTCAGTTTTGTAAAGTTTCTCATCAGCATATGGAATGGCTTGATGACTTGCACATATAGTGATCTTAAAATTCATCATCATCATCATTAGTGTGTGTGTGTATGTGTGTGTGTAAGAGAGAGAGAGAGAGAGAGAGAGAGAGAGAGAGAGAGAGAGAGAGAGAGAGAGGTATGGTGGCCATTGCGTATCTGCTAGAGCTGGGAAATTATCAAGCTTTACACTTGGACTGATCCTCACACAGTTCTCCAGTTTATGAACACTGTGCTTTAGAAGTTACATCTTCAAAAGAAATGGCGAAGTCCTCATAGTAAATCTCCACATTCTGTCATTCTGCTATCATCAGTCCCTCTATCTGTCTATCTATCTATCTATCTATCTATCTATCTATCTATCTATCTATCTATCTACCTATCTATCTACCTATCTATCTATCTATCTATCTATTTATGTATCTATGCATCTATTTAACTATAATCTATCTATTATTTATGTACTTATCTATGTATCTCTCTATGTATCTACCATTTATCTATCATCTATTGATCTATAATCTATTATCTATATACTCATCTATCTATCTATAATCTATTATCTATGTATTAAACTACATATCTATCTATTATCTATCTATCTATCATCAATGTATGATATATTTATGATATGTGATAGATTTATGTCTATCTATTATCTATAATATATGTCTATCTATTATCTATCAATCTATCTATATCTATATCTATTATCTATGTCTCTAACTTGTATCTATCATCTATCTATCAATCTACCTATCTTTCATTATAATCATCTATCATTTATCTATCTCCACAATCTCTCTCTATTCTTCCGTCTCTTTTTTTCTGTATTCTGTGAGTCAAGTAGGTAATATATTCAATAATTGGGCCTTTTCATCAAGTTCCTCTTAAGAGTAACCATGAACAATGGAACAGTTTTTAAGGCTTAGAGCCTGTGAGAGTCTATTGACCAGAAACTCATAAAGAAATAATCCAATCCTGGTACTGAGACTTTTAAATGCTAGCAGTGATTATCTATTTAGAGTATGGACACTTCTGTTACAGGGAAACTTCACCACCTGTCTCACTCTCCAAGTGTATTTACTTGTAGCAACTTCTCACAAGTTTTCAGAAAGGCCTTTAGTGTTGTTTGTCCCTCCCCACAGTCACTCCCTTACCCTTCCCTCCTACTCTCATCTCAACTTAACTCTTCCAGCTTTCTTTGATCCTTTCTACCACTGTGTTCTATTTTCCCTTACGTGAGCACCATCTCCTCCGCAGTGTTATAGCTCTTGACATCCTCTTTAGGAAGTTTTGAGGTCATAGGTATTTTATCCAGTACATAGCAGAGGTCATGACTTTTAAATCACCTGCCAAACCCTTATCGGAAATCACCCTAGTCTAAGGGACAACCTAAAACAAATAAGGAAAGAAATGAGAGTGGTAAAAACCACACTGAAGGGGTTAAAAAGAGGACAGGATGCAGACCTGGGTTTAAGGAGGTTCACTGCAGACTAGACAAATGGACTCCACTGACAGCCAGACTAGTCAGGTCCTGGTCTGTGTGGGAGGCCTGTTGAGGTTCTGAAAGACACAAAAAGCTGGGGCCATGCCTAGGTGGAAACTTTGTCTCACATGTATGTGGTATGTGGCTATAGGACGGAGAGCAGAACTGGCCTGTAGGCATCTGCCATTTTAATGTAAGAACCAGTTTTAAAAGAGAGTTTACAAAATTCCATAGTCTGGCAACCACATCAATCAACAAGCTTGGGTCTGGACAGCTTTTCCCATTTCCCCAAATCAGAATGTCTTTCTACAGAGGAGTTTACAAACTGTGGAGGTTTCTCCTGTGGCTTAATCTCTTCGAATCCCAGCCGCTTCATACGTAAAAATCCAGCGAAAACAAGGACTAACCCACAAAGCTGAGACAAACAACAAGCAGAAAACAAAAGAAGACTTTCAGGCATTGGATAAATAAACGGAGATTATACTGTTCTCTGTACAGATCTGGCACGGATCTAGTTTGTTTACTTTCGTTTCTTTGGATGTGCAGAGAACTTGAGCCAAGGCTAAACTACAAATTCTAAGAATGTTTTGAACCACATCACTGTTAATAGAAAGCGGATGCTGCACAGGGAACTCCAGACCACGGTGCAGCTAGCACAGCTGCACCATTTTGTCCTGGTTCCTGTCAGGCCACATTATTGTGTTGTTAAATTAATGAAAATAGAAAGAAGGAAGAGTCTTAAGTTCAAGGCCAGCCTGGCCACACAGTGAACCCAAGGCTAGCACAGGCTACATAGAGTGATACTGTCTTACAAACTGAGGGCTGCAGTCTAGCACAGTGACCATTGCCAGACCCTAGCATCCATCAGATCTTTTCATCTCCCAGTAGTACATGTGTATGCGCACACACACTCACACACATGTACAAACATATATACATATGCACACATGCATGTACATTAACATGTGCACAAATAAATACACTTTATGCCCTTATGCTGCCCATAAGTATACATATATATTCACTCATAAATATACACATATACACATATACACATATTATATATGCATGTACATTAACATGCACATAAACACATATATATATATATACTCATATACACATGAGTCTACACACAAGCACTTACATATACACATATCACACATATACTAACATACATGCACACACATATACACATTTGCATGCATGCATGCTCATTAAAATGCACACACACATAGATACATACACCATATATACACATATATACCCATATACCCATGAGTATACACACATATTTGCTCATACATATGCCCATATCAAACATGCCCATGCATACACACAAACACTAACATACATGCAGACATATGGACACATATCACACATGCCCACACATATACACTGCCCTGATTGTTTTATCTGCTTGACATAAGCTACAGTCATTTGAAAAATGAGAATCATAATTGAGAAAATGACTCCAAAAGATTACCCTTCAGGCAAGTCTGTGGGGCATATTTTGATTGCTAGTTCATATAGGAGTTCTTGGCCAAGTGCAGATGATATCACCTTGAGCAGGTGGTTCTGAGTTATATAAGAAAGCAGGCTGAACAAGCCTTGGGCAACATGGCATCTGCTTTAGTTCCTGCCTCCAAGTTCCTGCCCTGACTTCCCTCAGTGGTGGAAGGTGACCTGCAATGAAGCCTTTCCTCTCCAAATTGCTTCTGGTAATGGTGCTTTATCATGGCAGTAGAAACCTTAACTAACACACACACACACACACACACACACACACACACACACACACACACACACACACACAGAGTTATAATATTATGTTGTCTGTGTTCCACCCTCAACTCAGACTCAGGAAACGAGAAAAAACACAGTGCATGGTGTCTGAGTTCCCATAATGGTCCTTGGGCTATGAGATGATGTTAAATATTAGCTAAACTTTTCATTAATATGAGAGACACCCATGGCTACCCTCACATATTATTTAGTATTATAAAATATACTAAATGGTTAAGGTATAGTCAAACTTTTTCTATAAAGGCTCAGTTTCTTAAGACAAACCCGAAAAAAGGCCAACATTTTTCCGCGGGACCCGGTGGGAAATTAACAAACCCAATACACGTATAAAGACATTTCACTAAATGCCAAACATTCTATAGACAACTTTTTTTTTTCAATTATGGGGAAATAATTTAGGAATTGCTTTTATGACTACTTTTTTTTAAATTAGTTTATTTTTTACACTCCATATTCCATTCCCCACCCCGATCCACCCTCCTACTGCCCCACATCCTACACCTTCTCCCCATCCCCACTGTCTCCACATGGATGCCCCTACCCCCACCCCATCTGCTCTCTAAACTCCCTGGGGCCTCCAGTCTCTTGAGGGTTAGGTACATCATCTCTGAATGAACAGAGACCCAGAAGTCCTCTACTGAATGTGTGTTGGGGGCCTCATATCAGCTGGTGTATGCTGTCTGTTTGGTGGTCCAGTGTTTAAGAGGTCTCAGGGGTCAAGATTAATTGAGACTGCTGGTCCTCCTACAGGATCACCCTTCTCCTCAGCTTCTTTCAACCTTCCCTAATACAACAAGAGGGGTCAGCTGCTTTTGTCCATTGGTTGGGTGCAAATATCTGCATCTGTCTCTTTCAGTTGCTTGTTGAGTCTTTTGGAAGGCAGTCATGATAGATCCCCTTTTGTGAATGGTCCATAGCCTCAGCAATAGTGTCAGGCCTTGGGACCTCCCTTGAGCTGGATCCCACTTTGGGCCTGTCACTGTACCTTCTTTTCCTCAGGCCCTCTCCATTTCCATCCCTGTAATTCTTTCAGACAGGAACAATTATGGGTCAGAGGTGTGACTGTGGGATGGCAACCCCATCCCTCACTTATATCCTGTCTTCCTGGAGGAGGTGGGCTCTGTAAGTTCCCTCTCCCCACTGTCAGGCATTTCATCTAAGGTCCTTCCTTTTGATTCCTGAGAGTCTCTATGATGGGCTACATGTTATTGGGTCCCCTATAATGAAGACTTTTGACCCAGAAACAAGACCCTATGAGGACAAAGGAAAGAATGCTATTTCAGACCATATCCTCAAGTGACCTCATGAAAATCCAGTCTTTTCCAATGTTGATCTCAAACTTCTTGCCTTCAACATGATGAGATACTGGTGTTCTATGGTTTCAGTTAGGGTTTGAGGGGGTTTGACATGGCAGCTTCAGAAATCCCATTCAGATGGTGGCTTGTTCAAGCCCTTGGGGATCTATGTTCAGGTGTCTCCCTGGGTCTATACTGCCCTTTTTAAAGACTCCAACACATAGACTCCCAACACTCTAAGGTGACAAGCTTAGACAGAGATGTCACAAAAATCATGGGATGTCCAGCCACTGACTAGCCACAGAGACAACCTAACTTAGTGACACTTCTAAACTTGATGCTGACTTTTTGAAGGAAGCGCTACAACTTTGGGTTGAATTGCGCCTGAATGTGGGAGGTAGCTACAACTTAACATTTACCAATTTTGGACCCCAGGGATGACTGCATTTACTTCAGTTAGATATATAAAGAACCCACTCCCATCATTTCCTGGCTCTAAATCCATTTTATACCTCAGCACTCTCTTACAAACTTGCTGAGGCTTCTAGCAACCATAGGACACAGATATCATGCCTGATCTCTAAAGGGCACAGCCATCATTCAGAGGATGTTGCAGGGATAGAAGTGAGCTGGGAAACCTAGCAGTTGAGACCTAGTGGCTGTAGCCTCCTGATGTCTCTTCTGCTTATTAATCAGTTGAATCTCCTTCTACCCCCACCATTCATACAAGGGATGTAAGAGAACCTGCTGGACCTTACGTTCCAGGAGAGCAGGCTGAGCACAGGGCCATCTTATAACCTCTTACCATCCTTATAAGAACTGAAAATCAGGCCCTAGCATTGTCTTCATCTCATCTCCCTCAGCTCTTAGGTGGTATCTTATTTTGGGTTTTACTGCTGTGAACAGACACCGTGACCAAGGCAACTCTTATAAGAATAACATTTAATTGGGGCTGACTTACAGGTTAAAGATTCAGTTCATTACCATCAAAGCAAGGGCATGGCAGTACCAAGGCATACATGGTGCAGGAGGATCAGAGAGTTCTAAATCTTGTTCTGAAGTCAAACAGAAAAAGACTGGCTTCCAGACAGCTAAGAGTCCTAAAGCCATGCCCACAGTGACACACTTACTCTAATAAAGCCACACCCCCTAATAGTGCCACTCTTTGGAGCTAGCATTTACAAATCATCACAGCTGGGTATCCTGGTATATTATACAGGAAAAGGTGAGGGTAGCTGATCTGGCCTATATCATGGTACAATGGAGCTGAGAGTCACCAACCTACTCTAAGGTATACACTTGATGGCCTCCAAGGAGTAAGGAATATTGAATGCATTCCTCAATCCTTGGTATCTTGCAGCATTTGGGGGAAGCTGCTGGTGTCATTCAGGACTAGTGATTGTTCCTTCTGTTGGACTTTGCAGCTGACAATGTGACAGTCATGGTTCTCACTGTGACATGTCCTCCAGAGACTCATCCTATTGTGATATCAGAGGGGACTTCTGAGAATCAACGGGATACCTCAGGGGTCAAGATAATGGGGAGGGCACTAATCTACTGATGGGCTCATCATTGGTGGTAGGATTGGAAGGTGGTGAAAATTAGCAGATGTGACCAAGTTGAATAGAGCAGACTACTGCGGTGTATCCTTGTAATATACCCTGGTCCTGGTCCTTCTCCTCCATATCTCTGCTTCCCAGACATTGTGAGCTGAGCAGCATTGCTCAACACACTCACCCTGCCAAGACATTTAGCTTTAACACAAGGTATCAGTGAGGCTAATTTCTTTTTCAGCCTCAAGGTTGTTTGGGGCTCCACAAACATGCACAGATATATAGAGAGACACACAATACAAAAACATACACACACAGATACACTCATAGACTATCACAGAGAAAGCCACACACACAAACATACATGCTCACACATGCCTGAATATTTATACCCACACTCACATTTAGACACACATGCTCTCACCCGTGTATTCCCTTCCCTCCTTGCTCACTAGGTTACAGGAAGAGCTGCTGAATGCCCCATGATATTCCATAAAGTCCATGGAAAAGTGTGAGTTTTCCCATTCATTGCCATCTACTCATTTTTCATTCACTGCTTTGTAGGACTGTTGGCTGGCGTTTCTATTTCACTCTAGCCTACTGTCCGGGGAGCCAAACTGTGAGGCTAAGATCAGAATATAGTCAGCGTGTGTGATCCATCACTTTATCACATCCGGATACCTCTGGCCCGGCTCTCCTCAATTTGAGCCACAACCTTTTCCCATCTTCAATACTCTGTGAAGACAGTCTGGGTCCTTGGCATTTGGGTCTCTGTTGCTCCTTAAAATGCCTCTCAGTGCAGGACTGATGTATACGTGTGTGTGTGTGTGTGTGTGTGTGTGTGTGTGTGTGTGTGTGTGTGTGCGCGCGCGCACATGCTCATGGGTGCATGTTCCAGTATGTGTTCATGTAGAGATCAGAAGTTCATATCAGGCTTCTTCTTCTCTCTCTACTTGGTTTCCTAAGATAATGTTTCTCTCTTCCGAGTCACGGAGTTCATCAGTTCACCTAATCTGGCTTGTCCTGGGATCCCCTGCCTCGGCTTCCCCAGTGGTAGAATTACAGATAGGCTGCCATATCTCCCCTGGAATTTTTGAGGATATGGGGCTCTGGACTCCATTCCTCAGGTTTGCACTGCTGTCCTCCCAACATTCTGATTTTAGCTCAAAGTTTTCCTCCTTACTGCGTCTCTTGTCTAGTTCTCTTTCATTGACATATTGACAGAGGGGCACACAGTCATTGATCCAGAGTCTAATTCATGGGGCAAAGCAAAGCCTCCCTCTTTCTTAGATGTTTTCAAATGATGAGCACTCCACCCCCGAATCCTGGGCACAAATTTCCTTTCAAGGTGACTTATACCTCATGATTTTGACTATATCTGACCCCATTTTCTTAGACAACCATTAGATATATATTGTGGAGAAATCGCACTATCTGTCTGTGGGCTATTATAGCCCACCATTGATTCTTGCTGTTACCGTTTCTGAGTTATCATACATTAAAAAATATTTCCAGGAACGGAGATTGTTATTCCCCAGTTACGGCCATTTCTTCACTGTGGTTTTATGTGATTTGATTTTATTTTCAAAATGTCTGTTTATATTATGCATGAAATCACTCCATGCTCCTCTGGGATTTGTGTGATACAGGGGCAACTAACTACTTCTGTTGGGGTCACTGGTGAAGTGATATATTGTCACAAAAGAATTAAGAATCATTTTGAAAATTGGCCTCCACTGCTCCTTGTGTACTTAGCAGATCTGGAGTGGTGTTGCCAAGTGTCTATTGTATTGTAATGTTAGGCATCTGTCCCCACTTACAGGCCGAGTTTTTGGTGTTTAACACAAAGATTTCCCTGCTGCTTGGCTCCTGAAGGTAGAACCTGAGCTCCTGGGGCTTTGAAACTGGAAATCTTGAAGGTTGTTTTTTTTCCCCCCTTACTGTCACAGCTGCTTATGATGGGGTTGAGTTTGACAGACATAATGGGATGAGAAAAAAAAAAAACGAGTACAATCCAGAGAGCTTGGGGAAGTTGAGGAGAGCATGCCAGAGCGATACAAGATTTGAACGTAAATCCCCTTGAGAGAAGCTTAACCGCATTTTGCTTCAGAAACTGTATCTGAGGGTAGTTAATCACTGTGGCTGGGTCTGTGTAGCTGACTTCAGATGGTTGGGTCTGGAAGAAGAAAAAGTGAAATTGTCTATTTAGGGATGTTTTCAACCACAGAGTGTTCAGTTTCAGGCTTAAGCCAAACCACAGTCTCTACCTCTGCCCCAGTGGGGCGTTTTCACATTAGAAAAGATAATCACTCCCCTCTTTTCTCTTTCAATTAAAAACACCCACGCTCACTTACTCTTTGAAAGTTCAATTTTAAGGGTTGAGGAGATGGCTCAGTGGTTAAAACGATGACCTTAGTCTTACACAGGAGTTGAGTTTGGTTCAAAACCTCCTGTTATTCCAGGTCCAGACTATCCAAACATTATTCTGGCTTCTTTGGGCACCTGCACTTATGTGTGCATTCACACTCACATGGTCTTCTTAAAAAATTGAATTTTTGGCTCTAGCTTGTGGGATCAAATCTATGTGGATGGTCCCATCAGGACAGCTACCATACCCACCAGTGTAACCTTTAGACCTCTACTAGGAAGCAAATGCTGTGGTAATGGTGTGGCTAGATGCTGGAGTCCCAGGCTCACTGTGGGCTTTTTATAGCTGTGACAGGACCCTGCAAGAGGACCATATGCTCATCACTTTTGACATGTGTATGGATGCATCTTTCTTTTCCTGATTCCAAAAGTAGAGGTGACATGACCAGTCTGACTGTAACTGGTGGCTGAGAAACAAGCTAGTTTAATTACTGCATGCTTGAAAACAGTCTGTGCAAGAGGATGCTCACAACCCCAACTCTAGTTATCACGGCTTCCTGATAATTCAACACCTAAGCCATCACAATGGCTAAATACTTACTGCATTAGCTAGGGTTTCCATTGTTGTAAAAAGATATCATGACCAAGGCAACTCTTACTAATGACAACATTTAATTAGGGATAGCTTACCGGTTCTGAGGTTCAGTCCATTATCTTCAAGGCAGAAGCATGGCAACATCCAGTTAGGCATGGTGCTGGAGGGACTGAGAGCTCAACATCTTGTTATGAAGGCAAAGGGGACAAGACTGTCCTGTAAGCATCTAGAAGGAGGCTCTCCAAGCTTTCCAGAAAAACATCGAATGTCTGTTTTCAGCAAAACAGCCTTCCCTGTGTCTGCTTCAGCAAAAACACTCCCTCAAAAGATGGTTTCCAGAGAAACATCACATGATGCAACTGGGTCTCCAGAGAAACCAGAAATCACCCTTTAGTTACCAGCCGTCTACCTCCTGTTCTGCAGGTATCTGGGGACCTCACTATAGAGGTCAGTTTTAATTGCAAATTGATACAATCTTGAATCTTTTGGGAAGGGAGTCTAAATGGGGTATTTTCTAAATCAGGTTGGTATGTGGGGGATTATCTTAATTATGTTAATTAATTTATGTAAGAATGGCACCATTCCGTGATTTGAATCCTGGGTTTTGCAACATAGGAAGACTAAGGAAGAAACAGGTATGTGAGCTCTCATTCTCCCCGTGCTCTTGACTGTTGTGACTAGCTGCTTCACATTCTCTGCCTTGACTTCCCCAAATGATGAACTGAAACTTGGAGTATTGGAATTGTGAGTAAACCTTTCTCCCCTAAGCTGCTATTTGTCAGAGTCTTTAAAAATTACTGAAATAGACCTGAAAATAATAAACTCCCCCTGTGCTATAAAGGCCACTCTGGAAAGACTCACAGACACAATAAGAAGTATGTCTCCTAGATGATTACAAATCCAGTCAAATTGACATTAGACAATAGTTACCACATCATGCATTTTTAGAGTTAAAAGCTGTCTGCTTATCTTGGACCCCCAGGTGCCAAGGTACATCTGGACATCACTTAGGCTTTATTGAGCAACAGTGGCAAGTTCTTCTTCACTCCCCAAATCATCCTGAAGATGTGATAAATGTTAGTGTTGTGAGAGCATCATTTGTGATTTTTATATTCTAGGATCTGCTTTGGCTTGCTTCATGGATACATCTGGAATGAGAGTAAATTAGTTCCTACGAAAGTGGAGACTGGTGTTCGACCCTCAGTACATCGTGGAGAGTTTTCTGTTGATACCTGTGATCTGTGATGGTTTGAATATGCTTGGCCCAGGAAGTGGCACTATAAAGAAGTGTGGCCTTGTTGGAGTAGGTGTGTCACTGTGGGTGTGGGCTTTAAAACCCTCATCCTAACTACCTGCAAGCCAGTCTTCCACTTCAGATGAAGGTGTAGAACTCTAAGCTCCTCCTGCACAATGCCTGCCTGGATGTTGCCACACTGCTACCTTGATAATAATGAACTGAACCTCTGAACCTGTAAGCCAGCCCCAATTACATGCTACCATTATGAGAGTTGCCTTGGTTATGGTGTCTGTTCATAGCAGTAAAATCCTAAAACACTGTTCTTGAATTATGAGGATGGACATGCCTGGCATACAGGTAGGCATCTTACACAGTAAAGACCTGACAGGTGGAGAAACAAGTTGACCAAACTCTACAGAATAAACAAATTTAAATATTTCATTATACTGTGCAGCTATTACCAATGTTAGCACTAGATATGGACAGTATATAACATTGCTCAGGACCACAGACAGAGTTCAGTGTCTCTGTCTGAGCCTCATTTTAGGTTCCCATAAAAGAGGGGCACAGGTTGCTCCCATTTCTATAGTTAGCCTCTGTGGTCATAAACCTGGCTGAGCAGTCCCAATAATGGGTCATCTCCCTCTCTGAGATCCTTGTCACACCCGTCCACTTTGTCTCCAACTTTGAGAAGGGCCCTTCCTACAGTGATTCCAGGAAGCTGAAGCCTCCCTCACTGTACCCTCTCAGGTGGAACATTTAGTCAGTTTGTCTTTTCACTGGGCCCTGCAGGCAAGCCAGTTCCTTGTCACAGCTTGGCTTTGCGGTGGTGCCTTTTCTGCAACTGACCACGGGACCTGCTAGCCTCAACAGCTCAGGAAGGAAAGGATAGCAGCTCTTCATTCATTACATCTGACAAAGGCAGATCCTCTGCTCTGCCAAGCAATGAGGGGAAGAATTTAAATGAAGTAGCAAAAGAGAAGATGGGTATAGCTAGAGCCTGGAGGTTGGTAACCATTCACAAATTCTCATGGATGTAAACAGAGGATTTCTCAGGTGGTTCACCTAGAAAGAATGTTCTCTGTATAAAATGGTGCTGCCCATAAAAACTCCTTCTGGTTCCCTTTGGCAAGCACCCAGAGTCAGGTTGCATGCCTGAGGAGAGATGTGTGGAGTGGTCCTTACAGCACAGGGTTCACTTCAATTTCTCTCACTGTCATTTGGTGACAACTGTTTATTTTGCATCCAGCAGCATGTTTCACTACCTACAGGTAGAAGGCACATTATCATGCTCAAATAAATAAAACACACATGTTCTGTTTGTCTCCACCTTAGATGGCAATAATGTGGTGGCCTAGCTCTTGTTTGATAGACTGTGACAGCATAGACTGAGACTCCTTTCAAGAGTCTGTTAGATAATGTTGGTAAAAGCTTGGTCCCCCTGACAGAGGCAAACCTGGCCTCAAGCCTCCCTGTAACAACACTGGAAGTGCAAATGTCACAGCATGGATTTACCAGAGTCCAAGAGAGATGGCCAAGATCCTGTTCGTCACTGTCAGCCCAGGTACTTCCTGAACCCACACTTCAGTTACAGTTAGCACACATTAGGGGGACTGTTACCAATAGAGGCAGAGTGTGCATTGAAGAATAACAAGGTTTCCTAAATTTGATTTTTGCTTTGTAACTTTTCAGTGACCATTTTAGGATGGAGAGATACAGAAAAGCTGAAACTATAGTACAGGGTCCTTCTGCCCCTCTACTCCCTTTTTCTTATTGCTGATACCTCAAAGAGATATCCTTTCCTTACCAATGCTTTGACATACTTCTGAGACGTTTTACATTATGAATCTTATACACATGTGTCAGGAATCATTCAGATACTCAATTTTGTCCTTGGTTCACACTGTGCATCTTGGTTCTCCTGTGATGGTGGGCACACATCCAATCCAAAGTCTCTTAGTCTCGAGGCAAACTTAGAACCAAGTCCCTAGAAAAATGACAAAATTTCGTACTTAAAATATATATCAGCACAGGATGCTTGCTCCTAATCCAGAGGGATGCAGATATGGTCATAATATGGGTGTGTGTGTGTGGGGGGGTTTACTCCAATCCAAACCCAAGACCTACTAGAACAAACCTTAAAATTTCCAAAGCTGTTTGTCCTCTGTGCACATAATCCCCCTTCGCTGTGGCCTCCAGTCCAGTTGCTGCTACCTAAAATAGTCCTCATTTCTACCTGAAGTCCCAACAGCTCATTCCCTAGTGCTTATAAGCCCCACATCCCACCTGTCTTCTTAGTCATCCCCAGAAAAAGATAGTCATCCTCTGCTTGCCACATTATGGGCTTCTGAACATGTTCTTCCAAGTTCTTTCCACACCAATGCTAAACACCCCTCCACATCATCAGGAATATCTGTAGCCAGCAACCCATTCCTGGTGACATTTTCTCGTGTTCTTCAGCTTTCTAAGAATGCAGGGATTTGTCTGACATAAGAATTAATCCTAGAGAGGAAAATGTCTCTAACATTGGGAATGTGCATGAATGTTCTAGTTCACGCTGTGGTTAACACATTGACTAGGCCTCTAGTGTGTGCTGGAGAGTGGTGGCAGGAATAGGGTGGAGGAGGGCTACTCAACCTTTCTATTGTTGCAACTGTGTAATACAGGTTTTCATGCTGTGGTGACCCTCAATGATAAAAAAGATTTTCATTGCAACTTCAAAACTATAATTTTGATACTTTATGGATCTTAATGTAAATATCTGTGTTCTCTGAAGGTTCTAGGAGACCCCTTGTTAGAGACCTGAAAAGGTTGTGATTCACAGGATGAGAAATACTCTAGAGAGTAGGGCTTGCATGGACTGTTTCCACCCTCAGAGCCCACCCACAGCACCCGGCAGCAGGGGACACTCAGTGTCATTCAATGTTCACCAAATTTAGTAGATCATGGTTTCCCACAGAGCAAGGCTTTCCTGACCTCACTTTTACAAACCTTGTAATAGAAATGCTGCCCTGCTTACCCTGATGGAACAGTAATGGGCCTTGGATTTCAGAACATATCTTCTTTGAAGAACTGCAAGTACTTTTAGGCAATTTCTGGTCTACTTACATGGATAAACATCTTATTATTTTGCAGGAGAAATGACTACATGACTGACACTGGCAAAGCCACAATAACTAGACCCATACTGAGACCTCAGTCCAATGAGGCAAACCATCTAGGCAAGTGTTTATAGTTTCATTCAACCAGAACATCAGATCCAGTGAACTCATCTTTGCCATTAATTGTGTAATGCAGACAGGGTCTTAAACATTAATATTAGCTACAGAGAATATTTGAGGGCAAGATGAGGATCACTTGCTGGCTTTGAATATTTACTTCAAAGATTTTAATTACCTTTATATCAAGTGTTCTGTAAACAATTCAGTCAGCTACACCATATGGTGTGCAAATTTTTACCAAAATTACTGCTTCCAATAGTGTTATTGAAGGATGTTAATAGGACATAATTTCTAATTTTATCTTGTTTTGTTAATTTATGTTTGTTAATGTTCTTAGCAACAGACACAAGGCACAGGAAGAGATGCTACACCAATGAGTCACTCCATTGTTGAAGTGTTCATCAGCTCAAGAGAGCAAACAGGTGACAGAATGGCCTGATATCTAACAAGCCCCATGAAGACCTGCAGGCCCATGTTAAGATAGACCTCATCTCCCTCTACCATCCTTGCATCCAGA
Source organism: Mus musculus (assembly GCF_000001635.26). Classification (NCBI taxonomy): domain Eukaryota; kingdom Metazoa; phylum Chordata; class Mammalia; order Rodentia; family Muridae; genus Mus; species Mus musculus. The sequence goes on along the minus strand of NC_000079.6, from coordinate 71,863,195 downwards.
TCTTAAAATAATCATAGAACTTTCTGGAAGGCAACATCTTGCCTGTAAAGAGGGAAAAGCCCATGCCTTTTTCCTGTGCTTCTTGGAAATGATTATGGGATATGCTCAAATACAAGAGCCTGTGTCTTTTCAGAGTGGAAGAAAAGATTTGCCCCATGAACTGAAAATGGGTACCTAAAGATATAAACCTAGAGTGGGCCCCCATGTTTTGGGGGAGGGGCTCCAGTTTCCATGATACATGGAACACACAAAAAGAAAATGCTTCATCCACTTGGACAATTTTCTTCCGCCTTGGGTCTGAGATCACAATAAATTTGGTGGTTTTGTTGCACCTTATTGCCTCACTGTATTGCCCTGGGTCATATGATTTACTGTGTGTGAGCATGTCCTGGATGACCAGTCTGAGGCCATTCTAAAAGCTGTTGCCCACGAGGCAGTAGCTAGAAGGGTCCGCTCCTCTGTTATGTTGATGAGCTCTGTCTTTCAGGAAGTAGGAGTTTTCTCCAAGGATGAGAGATTGGTGTAGAATGGTAGGATTCTTTTTCCAGAGAGGCTGATGCAGAGTCTATGGAGGATCAGAATCCTATGAAAGCAGATCCTTTGGTCCATGGTGAAAACTTTGTAAAGGGAGGTAATCAGGAAGGTTCTTACTAATAGGCTAGGCGAAAGAAGATCCATGGAACAACATTGGGTCCTTCATTAAAATAAGATGGAAATAATGGTTCTTATCTGTTTAAACCCTCTCTGGATAGTGCTGACAAATAACTTCAGTGACAGAAGTTCCTGTGTGGGTCACGTCTAGCTTTGTGATTAAATGAATGAATTCTGGGTGAATTCGGCTTTGTAGAGTGTACGTTAATGGAGGAAGATGGGCAGAAGAAAGCAAAAGAGCAAGAGGGAAGAGGAAAGAAGGCAGAAAGAATGGAAGGAAGGAAGGAAGGGAGGGAGGGAGGGAGGGAGGAAGGAAGGGAGGGAGGGTGGAAGGAAGGAAATCAGGCAGGGAGGGAAAGAGGAAGGAAGAAAGAAAGGGAGGGAGGGAGGCAGCCAGGCAGGGAGGAAAGAAACCAGGCAGGGAGGGAAAAAGGAAGGAAGGAAGGAAGGAAGGAAGGAAGGAAGGAAGGAAGGGAGGGAGGGAGGGAGGGAGGGAGGGAGGGAGGGAGGGAGGAAGGGAGGGAGGAAAGAAGGGAGTGGGGGAGGAGGGAGGGGGAAGGAAAGAAACCAGGCAGGGAGGAAAAGAAGGAAGGAAGGAAGGAAGGAAGGAAGGAAGGAAGGAAGGAAGGAAGGAAAGAAGGAAGGAAGGAAGGAAGGAAGGAAGGAAGGAAGGAAGGAAGGGGAGATGGAGGGAGGCAGGCAGGCAGGAAGGAAGGGTTATTTCTGTGGGTTATTTATATCTTTGGCTATAGTTTTAACAACTGCCAGAAGCCTATAAGCAAAATTGTGTTCATATACAAATTATAGAAGCAGGTTTGTTTTTACAGAGAGGCAATAAAAGATGGGAGACACTTCCAGTCCACTGAACATAGGGCAATATTCAGAAGCAGGAAGGGAGGGAAGAACAAGGTTAGGGAAAAGGAAGGAAGCACAGAAGAGAGGGTGAACAGATAGGAGAAAGGGAGGAAACAATAAAGGGAAGGAGGAGGAGGAATGAAAAACAGAGAGGAGCAGAGACTGAGGACCTCAGGGCAGGGTGGAGGGAAGGTAAAGGCAAGAGGCCTCTTCCTCTGTCACATGCACAGAACAGTGGCAGTGCCTGTGATAGACCAGGGCTTGGTTGAATAGTGGAATCTATAAGAGCCTTTGCCCTCAGTTTGTCCAGGAAGCATGCTCCTGTTTGTGTGCCTCCATTGTCCTGGGCATCATGATCACAGCAGGCAGAAGATCTGTATCTAGGTGATAAATCTGATCCGAGAGGTAATCATGAGCAGAGTCTGAGAAGGAGAAGCTCTGCCCACCGACCATGAAGACTGCCTGTTTGGGGACAACCCTCCATATCAACACAAGCTCTAGTCCTGTGTCAAGGGAGTCCATGGGGCTGATGATCCAGGGACTCTCCTTTCATCACAGGACCAAACTTCTTGATTTTCTAGTAGTTAGTTCTCATAATGTATTCTCAGACTGATGCTATGTGTTGTGTGTCCTGCCCACCCCCAAATATATCACGTTTAGCTTCTGCCCATTGCCCACATCCCTCAAGCCTGACTTGGTAGGACGGAGACTTTAGACATGGAAATTGCCTGGATGCATTTGCCATCTTCAGTGTGTACATGCTACTTATTAGTAAAGAAGATCGCAACCCCCAGGGCAGAGGTGAGGGATCTAGTCACATTTTTAATTAGTATCCTCATCTTGAGCATAGGCTGTTGTTGAGAATGATTCTGCCAAAGCTCGTGAACATGCCTGTATAGCAGTTTATGACAGTGTTGTGTTCCCACAGGCAGTAGCTCCCATCAAGCTAGACTTCTGCTGTTTGGTGTGTTCTCAGGCACCACTGAGGCTCTTCCACTGCATCTTCATGAGTGCTCATGCTTGGCATCCTCTCTCTTCACGAGTACAACACCCTGGCATGTTCTCAGCCCAGGCCTTAGCCCTCCTCCTTGTCTTCTGATCTTGGTGTGTGATATGGCTCCTGGGGTTGCAGTGACTCCAGTCCTCTGTTTAGTTGTGCAGTCTGGTGGAGCAGTGACTCCTCTATTTGAGTCTTATCTGTGGGTGATTTGTTTTCTTGCCTAGATTATTTGACTGACTTCCAGAGAAGAATACAAAATCTACAGTAGTGATTGCTACAGCCCTGAAGCTCTCTCTCTCTGGGTTCTGGGATTTTATCCTTGACTTTCAAATTTGTAACCCTTTTTTATTTCCTAATATCCCCCGTGTCTGAAAGTGTGCTCTAACCTCTGACACCAGGAAGTCAGTCAATAAACCCCAGTCTCTTTGATCCAAAGGATTATGGGATTGCTTTTTATGCAAAGAGAGACATCAGGATAAGCAAACACAGAAAGGAAAGGCCCTTAGGAGCTAAGGGGGTTGAAGGAGCTGGAGAAACACTGACAGAATTTGCAATGCAAACCTTCCTGGACATTTGAGCCTCTTCATCAGTTGGAAGCACTCAGACAAGACAGGCCCCAGAGAGGGTGGGTGTTCCTGCCCTGTGTGCCGCACACCCTGTGAGTGCAATGAACAACTTGAATTTTCTATTCTGCCAACCACACATAGGCTCAGATTTACTGTATTTCTGAAGGGATGGGGCCCCGGTGGACTGATCACCAAGGTCTTCTGACTTTCATATCTCAGATTCCTAGAAATCCACCTAAGGCATAGAAAAGCCATCCTGCCTGTGGCTTCCCTCCACAAAGGGCAGTTCCTAACTATCTGCAGAAGGCCAACCAAGAGCCTCTAGAGAGCCCAATTTGAGGAACTCCAAGTCCCCAATATAAAGCACCATAAGCTTTGGCCCACAGTCCATACACATCCTCATTATACCTTAAGTATTCTCTGTGCAGTTTATGTTCTTCACCACAGTGTTAACACTAAGTAAATAGCCACTGTACTGTGTCTTTTGCCCAAGAATACCAAGGAGGAAAACTCCATTCTTGTTCAGGGAAGTTACAACCTTTGAAAGTTTTGGATCTGAGATCAGTTGAATTTGCATCTGAAGAACACATGGGCACATGATCACAGCACAGGTTTTTTCAGACAGGATAAGTATACTTCTTCAGCACCGTAGGCTTTCTGTTTCTTGGAATGCCTGAAATTCACTTCTGATAGACGGCACTTGTTTACTTTGAGAGCAAGGTTGGGGGAAATTGATTTAGTAAGCCCCTCTTGTCATGCAGGGCTTTCTTCCAGTGTCTCTCACTGTGTGCAGAGGACATGGAGTCACTGAATGTCTTGAAGGTGCAGAGTGGAAAGAGGAAATGTATATGCCTGCTGTACAAGTCGGAGCAGACTCAATTGTAACCTCAGACTCAATTGTAACCTCGTGGACATGTGTATCTGTATCCGTTGCTTTTCTCAATGCTAGGACAAAGACACCTCACAAAAGTCACTTATTGATGGAATCCACATTCTGCTCCACAGCTTCATGGGACAGTCCATCATAGTGGGGGAAGTGCTGGTTGCACAAGTGAAAGGCAGTGAATCACATGGCAACCACAGTCAGGAAGCAGAGAGAAGGCTGATGCTCAGCTCCCATCTGCCTCTCTTATTCAGTCCAGGACCCCACACCATTAATGTTGCTGCCCAAAGCGTGGGTACAGGGGGTCTTTCCACTTCCATTTTGACAGTCTAGAAACTCCTTCAGAACTAACCTCAGAGATTTGTTTTCTATGTGGTTTTAGGCATTGTCAATTAACTATCATATGATGCATGGCTTTCTTTATGTTTGGCTCTGGCATTAAGAGCATAGGGATAAGTGTGTGTGTGTGTGTGTGTGTGTTAACTTTTTCCAGAGAAATAACCTTTCTATGGAAGTAGACTCTGTATACTTCCCTATTGAGAGGACAAACATGAATTAGTGGTGAATAATTTTGGGAAGGGGGCTAGCAGTCAGTGGGAGGACATGAGTTTGTGATAACATAGTTTTGGGGGTGTGTGTGTGTGTGTGTGTGTGTGTGTGTGTGTGCATGCGCGCGCACGCGCACGGGTGTGCATGTGTGTGTTTCTATATTGCACGTAGTAGTAAATACACATGTATACTATGGGATCGACTGTAGCTGTCTTCTTCAATACATATACATCTTCTTCATTGAGAAAGTTTCTCTTACTGACCCTGAACCTGAAAGATTTGGTTAGACTGGGTGGCCAGTGAGCCCTAGGGTTACACATGCCAACACCCTACCACCATGTCTAGCTTGTTACATGATGACTGGAGATATGAACTCCTGTCCTTACATTTGCACAGAGATTTCTTGTTTTTTATTATGTTCCATTTATCCTTTACTTATAACAAATACATCCTTACTACTCCACATGGAGGAAATTCATAGATGGGATTTTTTTTTCTATCCTGAAGGTCTACAGGTAGCTCCTGAAAATGCCAAGGAAAGTACACGACAGTGGCCTGCACTGGCAAGAGGGCAGGACCCACCCCATGCAGGGAGAGGTATGTAAAGACTCATAGGATGAGCCAATGCCCTGGGTTTGCAGTGTGTCTGTTGGGGTTACATGGGAATTGGGGATATTCTGTTGATGCCTGAGAAAGCCATATGGAGTTGGAGTTGTCAGAATATAGGTGATACTTGTTGATTGTGAGCAAGACTCCCTCTCTTACCTAGAGATGATTCCATGAGGAAGGGCAAGCTGAGGCAGATAAATGGGTGGCTCTAGGCAGGACCTCTCCAAGGACACAATAAAGGTCACAGGACCAAAATAACCAGTGAGAATTTCCACTGTATTGATTCACTGCTTTATTCAAGAGGGACATAATATCTGCAAAAAGAATAGACTCCTATGTGTAGAATTAAAGGTCTCGCGATAGAGCTCAGATATGGAGTGCTTGCCAGGCATAGACAGCAAATAGCTACATCAAATAGGTATTTCCAAATAATTTGAATTTCAAGAAAATTATAATATTTTGGAAGCTATCATATGACAAGTGAAGCACAAATATGGCTGCATCTATAATGTTATTTCCTGGTCATTTTGGGGACATATACTCGGGGAAGTTAAAGATTCTCATTGTGTATTCCCACCCATATCCTAATTCTATATACAAAGATTTAATTAAAATTAAATCTTTATCTCTCTATATACATATATCTCTATATATACATATATATTGCATAAGAGCTATATTAGCTTTGTATATTCTCTTAGTATTATTGATATAATGTGAGGCACAAAAGTGTGTATGCATATGTTAATATTAACCTAATTTAGAATAAGCTTGCCTTGGTAATAAATTTTACTGTGAAAACCTTCAAAACACTTCTGGGGCTCTTCATAATCTTTATGTAAAGTAATTTCCAAACAAATCTCAAAAGAAGCCCACCTTTAAGAGGAAAATAAGAGGAGGAAGACATGCTACTCATTTAACGCATACTATTTGAAAGAGTACCCATAATCCCTCCTGTAAATTGCTATTCAATATTATCAAGGAAATACACACAGCTTTCCAGCACACATTCAAAATCTACCTTTGCCGCCACATAAAAATATGAAAAGATCATGAGGTAAGGGTACATCCCATAACACTACCACTGGGTAGATTTTTTCCATTGAATTCATGACCTTATGAAACCATCAGGTATAGGAGACACTGAGCAGCCTCCTTGCTTCAATGTGGGAGAGATATTTGGTTTGGAAGGCACGGAGAACATCTTAATCTTGAAAGCACAGCCACGGCAGAGGCCTCTTTCTTGCCATTTCCAGGACAGTTTTGGACAGGAGCATTCTCTAATATCCATCCAATTCTTTGAAACAGGATCCTGCATAACAAAACGTTACTCCCCTGCACAGTCTGGAAAGGGAGTGTGATGCTCCCTTAGTCACTGGAGGATGCTTGGGTTACAGACCTCTGAGTATGACCTTGTCTCCAGGTTGAAAGGTCAGTGTGAATGCCAGCACACACTGTCCCAGGAGTGATGTGCATGTACTCTTCTCTCAGCATGCTCTGGAGGGCCAGGCTTGGTGCAGCAGTGCCCCAAGGACTTTGCTGATGTTCCAAATGCTAAGTCTTTGGTGTGTGAAGTCGAAGGGTGGGGAAGCAGTTGAGATGGTGAAGATTTGCTCAGCATGCTTGAGGCCCCAGTGTCCAACGCCAGAGCTTCAAGAAAAGAGAAAAGGAGTGATTGTGAAGACTGGTAGGTTCAGTGACCCCATGATCCTATTACCCCATGACCCTGTAACCCTACTGAAACTCTCTGATACACCAGCACTCCATGAAGCGTACTTAAGGAGGAACTGGAGAATGCCAGGGAGTCCATGATAAGCAGAATAACCAGCCTGACAATTGCAGCCATCTACTCAGCTACTCAGGGCGAGGCAAGCCAATCTAAACAGCAAAATTCGAAAACATCGACTCTAACCATCACAAAAATATATGATTTCTATTTGTAGAATGCAATTAAATTAAAGTCCATAGCAGTTTAAAATATTAAGAGATAAAGGTACAACGTGCATAAGAAACCTGTGGTCCAGGAGGATTGCTCACAACAGCAACAGAGAAGATTATGATTGTTGTTTATGGACATAGCATTTTATCTTGCAGGTACAATTACATATTTCACATATGTTTACTGGCTTTCGGCATGCCTTCTTTGTAAATGGAATAGGTGCAGCCTCTGTCAGTCGTATACTGAAATGTTTTCCGTGTTCAAGATACAGAAAAATATAAATCTCTGTTCATGATGCTCAATTAAGTAAATTAACAAAATTGACCCCAAATTAATTATGGATATTGACCTTCCCAGTGAAAACCAGACTCATTCCTTCACCTCTCCTCATAAATCGTACTTATGGTAAGTGCTCCTGAATAAATCTTCACGTCCATGCTAATGCTGGCCACGGTAATTATACTGAGCTGAGGGAAATGAGCAACGATGGAAGTTTTCATCTTGAGACATGGAACAAACAGGGCAACTTCTGGGTAGGGGTGCTCCAGCCTCAACTTCTGGCTCCCAGAGATGATGAAGAAGAGGTTCTTGGTCACTGGAGCCACTCTTCCTTCATCTTGTTCCTATTCTCCTGAACACAAACCTCCCTGAGAATTCTCTCTCGCGATGAGCCAAGTTCTTCCATGTCTCTATGACAGATCCATTGTGACCTTGGACTTCAGTGAGCAGAAATCACTGTGTACAATGATTCCATGTCCACCTTCCACCCAAAGTGCTAATGGACCAATCAGCATTTGATTTCCCTCAGGATGGCTTCTCATTCACACAACACTCTACTGCTACATTGGCACTAATTAAGCATTTACACTTTGACATTTGTTACAAACTATGTACTTGTGAAATTAAAATTCATCAGATATGTTTCATTGACAAACATTAGATCCATAGCTCGTATACAGAGGGGGGTCTCATTGTCTTTCCCCTTCTTTGGCAAGACCAGCTGCCTCAAACCTTTCTGCCCTCCACTGTCCCACAAGGTCCTCCTAAGGACCCATCTCAATGTGGCTATATCACATCCTGCTCCCGAACTCCACTGTGGTAACTCCAGTGCCCATGAGCTGTCTCTGCCAAAGAAGTCTGCAACAGGCAATAGCGTTTTTGTGCATTATCTCACAGTGCTAGAGGGATTGGCTGGGCTGATCTCCATAAACCTTCTGGGTTTCACCTTGACAAGAAACCTGCTAATTGAAACTCATGTTTGGGTAGAACACGGCAGACTGGGGAGTGTCCAGGAACCGTCAAGCTGGACAGCACTTCTTTCTCTTGGGGGTCTCCAAGGTGGATCTGAGCTCTTGCTACCATTGGCATCCTCACCTTTCCATATGTGCATACGCATGAGGAGTGAAGAAACCTTGCCAAGTTCTAAACGCTTCTGGAGACATTGTGTAAGTTATTTCCCAGTAACTTAAACCCTCTTAGCCTGCCTAAATCACATTATCCCGAAATGGGACAAATCTAAGCACTGGGATTTGTGTCATGTTTATTTCTTAAAAAATTCAGAGGCATTTCCACCCACATCGTGGTGGAACCTCTGTGGCTTTTATAGCCTTTCAGTAAAGAAAGTCTCTCTTTAAGCAAAACAAACACACGTCATCCCCAAACTGAGATGCTGGAGGACTGGCCTGTTCCTAGTCATGTCCCCTAGCCTCCAGGGCATGAGCTAAGATTAAGTTGCTCCATCAGTATTGCTGCTGAGGGGCTTCAGAGCTTTTAGCCTGAAAGATGGGTCCTTCCAGTGGCCATTCACTGTATCTTCATCAGCACTGACATTTCAGCTGCTTCATGCTTGGAATAAGAAAGCTTCCTCGGGCACCATACCCTTCTTCCTTTCCAGCCTTCCATTTGAAGGTAAAATATACGGGGTGAGGAGGAGTTGCAAATATGCACAGCGTAAAAATATTTTGTTTTAAAATAGAAAATGGAGGCGGTGTGTATGTAAGAAGTGATAGAAATTGAGGGTGGTACAGTAGCTGTGTGACCTATTTGAAAATCCTTGACTTTTCTGAGCCTCTGGTTTCGCACGTGAGGAGAATTATATGTAGGATACACGGCTCGTATCCCGTGGAAGCAACCTTGTAAATGTGCAATGTAAGAAAAGATCAGCCCTGGCTGGAGCTCAGGCCGGCTGCCCCAGCCTTTCTCAAGAGTAGGGTAGAGAAAATAGAAGAGAGGAAAATGAGTGGACAAAAGAGGCGAGGCAGGCCTGTGCAGCAGAGTGCAGAGAGCCTGTGGGAGGGAGTGAGCAGAGAGAAAAAGAGGAGAGATAAGGATGCCAAGACATTGGAATGAACAAAAGAGGTGCCTCTCTGCCCCGGATTCCCAGGACTTAGGAGTGTTGCTTACAGCCAGTACCAGATCCGTGGGGTTTATAGGATTCTATTCCCACAGCTCCAAAGGGGATGAAGCGGGAGGCTGTGTGTAGACAAACCTTCTGTCTTTCCTGGCATACAGGATGCATGCCCAGGGAGAGCTGGGCTGAGCCTGCCTCCTGGCTTTCTTCAAGGGGATGGCTCCCATTGGGCAGAGAAAGGCAGAGCTAAGGAGGCAGAAGGCGGCAGGACATTGAAGCTGCTGGTTTCCCTGTTGGAGGAGTGTTAAGGACTTAGTCTCTTCCTCATTAAACTTTTAGGATGATTTCAATATTAACACCACAAACACATCCGAATGGCACCCCACGCAGCTTCCCTAAATTGGTGGCTGCGTGGGGTTTGCTCAGTGCTGCCGTTGAACACAGGCATCCCCATTTTAACAGGTTGTGAACCTGTATGGATGCCAGCCCTTTCCTGCAGCCACAGAGTTTAAACACTGAAATCCCCCCCCCCCCTGCCCTCCCGCCGTTAAGGCCCAGGCTAGCCTCAAACTCTCACTTGCCCCGCCTTCACATCCTGGCACTGGGGTCTGTGGCTCGAGCCCATAACCCGGAACTCTTGAAATGACTCGGAGGCCCTTCCTCTCCCCGTTACAAATGCATGAGCTGTGGACTGTCGTTTCTAGCGTGTCATACTTTGTCCCTTTCTCGCCATTGCTGCTTTCAACGTACTTAAATTAACCAAGGGTCAGAGCCGAAAGCATTAACACGCCAAGTGCTCCGTTTCTGTGAGACTTGTTGCAATCCAAGCTCTCCTCAATTCTCCCACTTTGTGAATGACCTGGTGCTCCATGTCCACAAAATCCAGTTACCCACCAGAAACGGTTTCCACCTTAAAATAATCACAGGAGCAAGAGAAAAGTGCAATCAGAAGGAACGCTTTAAAGAAATTATTCAGGAAATATTACAAGCCGGTGCTCTGGAAGGATTCCAGCCCTGGTAATTGCATCTTAATACGTTAGTTATTATATAATTGTTCAGAGATGAAAGTTTCTTCGTAGTTTAAATTCAATCACAGTGTGATATTTTTCTTTATTTAAATGAAGTAAATGCGGCAATTATTGCGACATAAAAAAGACGCTTAGTTTTAATCTGAGGAAGAAGTGTCGCTGTGTGTTCGCAACAAAGTTCTACTGTGCAGATGGCTTCTTTCACACGGTGGTGACCCCCATCCCCCATCGCCCGATTCACAGACATAAAGCAGAGCCTTGGATGTATTGAAATCCATTTTGCAAGAAGTTGGGGAAGTCTGTCTTTCAAACATGATCCACAAAGTGCAACTCGTCGACTCTGTCTCTTTCTGCCATCCTGTCAGGTTTTCGTTGAAATTTTGTTTGTGCCCGTTGTCAGGTCCTCTCTCCTGCAGACACAGAGGGTAAGAGGGGTTAGAATGACAGCCTGTGTGAATTTGGAGTAAAGGCCCCTTCCCATTGGCTGGCTTCTCCTTGGGCATAGGATCATAGCCACCACTTCACCCCTCAACCTTGAAACAATTACTCACAGCCTGTAGATGCCCCTTGGCCCTGGGACCTGAAATCAGAGTCTAGGAGCAGAAGGGTTCTCAGAGGAGACAAAACATTTGGGATAATGACAAATGACTTGCTGTGGCCCCAGCATGGGAACAGAGACCCTCAGAGCTGGCAGCAGCGGGTACCTGGCAATCTCTGAGCCCCATGTCACTCTGGGAAAAGCTAAACATTCTGCATGGTGTTTAGAAATGTTATAGTAGAGACTATTTATAAATGACTAAACACAAAACCACTTAAGCCCCCCAGCTTCCCTGCTGGGTGGGGAAGCAGAAGAAGGAATGGGCAAGCTACCGTGTCTGTCCCCCCAGTCTTACAAGCTTCAGGGTGGGAGTCCCTGAGCCGGCCTTGCTGCAACCAGTGAGCCACCCCTGAACAAAGATGTTATGCATACCACCCCTCAGAGTTCCATGTCTGAGCCCTCTGGGCTCAGAGGTTCCTCTTTCCTCCATGAAGCCAGTGGTACCATGACATTACCCTTTCTCCCTATGATAAGAAGTGGACCCAGGTGAAAGCTATTCCTTTTCAGTTTCTCCACCGTGAGAATGGGGAGGTAAGCAGCCATGCCATGCAATAATGGCCTTGATCAATCCTAGCATGAACAAGGAGGCCATCATTTAATCCCTGAGTTTTGACCCTAGAGGTCTTGAGTGTAGAATTGAACTAAAGACATAGCAGCAGACTGGTGTGTTCTATAAGGAAGCTTCAGGAGTTAGAGGAGGCCCTAGTACTGGATGCTCAAGAGCCTTCTGGATTCTCCAACTTCAACAACTACACAGCGACGACTTCTTAGGTGTCAGCGGGCTGCAAGGTCTCTAGCCACTCTGCTTGACTTCACAGATGATGCATCCTTTTAACTCACATGTATCTAAACACTGGTGATGCAAACACAGCCTGAAAATGTGTCTTTAGGAAAAGACATGAACAGTCATTTCACCTGGACATTGTGGCACCTGTCATTCAGAAATTTCAGTCAGAGCTAAGTAAGGAGAACAAGTTATGGGGTGTTTCAATTTTAAATAGAGGTGACAGATGGGCAGCTACCAGGCCTGGGATTGACCCTGGGCAGGATGTTTTCATCAGTGTAGGCATTTCTAGAAGTTTCTACTTGACTCCTCACCCCAGTTCCATGTAGCCTTCTGTTTTCCGTCATACCTTTTGTCTTAGCGTGAGTTCTCACATGATCTGGGTCTTTTTTCTTGGACTTTAAAACATCGATATACCTTGTAGTCTCAGGGAGACTAGAGGACCTTCTGACAGATCATCAGCCCATCTTCCCCTCCAGGTTCTAGGTGTGTCACAAAACGAAGGAGGGACAGGAGGTCTAGGACTCAGGAAGGGAGAACATGACAAGCCAGCTGTCATCAGAGATTATTGTCTTCCTGCAACAACACAGTTGGCCCAGAAAGGATCTGTGTCACCCATGGGCTCTCCTGGATACATTCCTGTCCTTCTGTCCCCATGGAGTTTATGGAGGGCTGAGGACAAATGTGGAATAGGAGACTGCACTGATGGTGGTTTACTGGGCAGGGAGCAGGAGAAGCAGAAGCAGAGGCTAGAGAGAGATGGAGGTGATAATTAGAGATTTGTGCCACCTGGGCCCTTTCAGGAAAGTGTTCTTAGATAAGCGGTAATGTGAGTGAGACATTAGTCCTCATCCCATAAAATCTGTATTTAAAATACAGTAAAACAATAATTGGTCGCCCCAAATGAAACTTCAGGGACATTTTAGAGCAAGCAGAGCAGTGTCCATAGGTAAAGCCTAGATGTTCGCTGGCACTGTGATAGGCAAACCTGGGCTGTATCTTCACTTAGAGCACATCTGGAGATTATGGATCAAACAGAGCCTTGGTGGGGAGCAGAAAGCATGAGCACTAAGGCCAGTTTGCTGGATGTTTCCAGGCCGTAAGAGGCCCCAGGACAGCTCTGCGGGACGCCTTTTCCCTGGGGATCCCTGGCCCACCCCAGACCCCAGATAACCCTTGGTGGTCCCCACCAGTGGCACTGCCATATAGTTCAGAGAATTAATGTTGTGCAGGGGAAGTTTTCAGAGACTCCTCATCCATTACTGAATAATTCTTCATAATAAGAGCACTTCCCAAGTCAAACAAAGCCAGAGTGCTGCTTGGAGGGCCGCCGTGCTGAGTGCATCATGGTTTATTTTTCTGGTGAAAAAAATAAACTATTACTTTGATTAATAACTTTGGTGGAATGCAGGTTAAGAGCACCGCCGAGTGCAACAGCCGAGTGTATCCTGCCAAAAGAAATTAATACTTGGTCCTCTTCAGACTTGCGCAGTAGATCAGGGAGCCTAAAGACTGGGTTTCAGGCCTAGCATGCATCAAAAGGGACATCTTAGTTTTTTGAAGTGGGTCCACTTCAGACAGGTGTAGTAGATCAGGGGCCATGGACTGGGTTTCAGGCCTAGCATGCATCAAAAGGGACATCTTAATTTTTGAAGTGGGAGAGCCACTTCAGCTTCTGTGGTCTAGAAGATGTACAGAGGTTCGTTCTGTCTCTTTCTTAAAATCCTTCGTATTTGTGCTCGATCTTTAGTTACTTAATAACTTAATGTGCTGGCGATGCCTACAAATGCACTGCCACAGTCCTGAGCACTACACTTACCAGAGGGGTCGCTTGCAATGTGAACCCTGCTCTAGAGAATTATTTTCTGATTGGGAAACTGGCATTGAACAGAGCGCCCCCTGTAGGCTCTTTACCCTCCATCTTGCCTAAAGTGTGTGTGGGCTGTCCACGCATCTCCACTGAAAGCCCACACCTGCACCCTCCTACCACTTGGCCAACAGCTCTCTGAGACGCTGCTAATGCTGCTTCTGTGAGGAGTCTCAGAATGATGTTCGGAGTTGGATTTCCTAGTGGAAGATGCTCACCACCTGTCTGTGTGTCCATCTGTATTCTAAGTTTACTCTCACCTGGAGCTTAGGAGTTCACAGAACAGGTGTTGAGCAGGCACTCTCCTGCTGTGTATGAAAATGAACTTTTTTTTTTTTTTAAACAGTCCCTTTTAGTTTTAACAGGTGTTCCAGGCACACAAAGCCTGATTATTCCTTCATCCCACAGCACTTATCCTCACTGGGCTTCATCTCTTGCTGAATGGATTGACACCTCTCCAGGGAGACTTAGTACAACTGCAGTGATCTTAACCATCTGCAGTTGATATGAATTGTGGGTTATGGGTAGTGGGTTGATTTACTTGAGGAAGCTAAGAGGGTCTTGTGTCACATCACTCAAGACAGGCCTCTTTATGGTGAAGAGATGGGTTACTCCTCTCATCATTTATATCCTGATATTTTGGGTAATTTTGAGCAAAGGCTGTGATATAATGACATAGCATGCTGGATGGTTGTTCTGCTTCATTTATTTCAGGCCTTTTAACTGTTTTCCACAAACCTCTATAACTGTCATGGTCTTTTGTAATGGCTGAATTCAAGGAACATATTTTACCTTGCTGCTTCCAGAAATTAACCACCAATTCAAGGGATTGTTGTCCCCCTACACAAAGGCCAGCAGGTGACAGGAGAGCACGTGGCTGGTGGGTCACACCTGGCCCTTCACATTCTGGGCAGGTGTCTCCTCTTCCCTGGGGAATGGACATGCTGCACAGGTTGATGGGGTGTCTCCTTTCCGCCCTTGGTTCACATTAGGTAAGAATCAATGGCATGATGTATTCCAGAGAATAGCTACATTCAGGAATCTTCCATGAATGGTCCCTGTTGTCATGCAGCCACAAATTCCAAGACCACAGGCTTTTCATTTACACTTCCTGTCTCCCTGGTCAACTCCAGCATCAAGGGTGCAGTGTGAGATTAAGAGAGATTTTGAATTTCTTCCCCTCATGAGGTAGTCAGTCATCTTCCCCAGTGAGGTCTCCAGTGTCTATTGACACATAGCAGTAAGAGGCTATCCATTTAAATGCAAGATGCTCAAAAGCCAAAGGGATATCTGGGCCTAGTACTTCCTGAGAGTGTCTGGTATGGTCATGTGCAGAGTTAAGATAAGAAGAGTATTTGGCATAGAGTAGTTGCATGAATATTTCCTAGGATTTCATATTCTGAGAAGCAGGTGATGTTAGCTCTCTGTATACATGTGAAGCTTCTGCCCTGGTCTCCTAGAATTATCATGGACCTTGATCCTAGAAATATAATCTGAACAGGTGCCTCTGAAAGGAACTCCATTACAAAGAAAATATTGATCCTCCTTGGTCTTTATACTAAACAGAAGTGTTAGAGGGTCTTGGTCAGCCTGCAGAGCCCACATGGTGAAGATGGAGCCTTCTCAGGATCTGATGAGGAACTGCTCCCGCAGCCCTTAAAGTTGGCAGGGAGGGAAGGTACATCAGACAGACACACAGACACACTAGTAGACAGAATAGAAGTCAGCACTGCAGGGATAGACTGAGAGACACACAAGGTGGTCTTTACCTTTGATTCTGAGACCTCTGACAGTGTGGGGACTGCAGGCTGTGCCATCTTTGTGACTCTTCCTTCATGTACATCTTAGACTTTTTCCAGGTTTCCTCAACTGGACAAAATAAGACCAGAAGAGAGCAAAGGCAGACTCTGGGATGAGGACATATCCAAGCTGAGAGAAGCAGGAGAATTAGCCTTGCTCCTGTGTCCAGGAAACCCCAAATACCCTCCTCAGTGTCATTGGTTGGATATCAGTCTTGCCCTTCGTGTGACTTGAAAATCCAGATGAGTGTGTTGTAAGTGAAATGGGTGCACAGATAGATTTTTTTAATGTCTGGCCCCAGAACTGCCTTCCATTCCCACCTCCATACTGGGACTAGATTATTATTGCTCCAATGTGCTCATGGCTGAGGCAGCTGTAGCTGCAGTGAATGCTCACTCTCTGGGACTGTAGTTTTTAGCCACTGGCAGCTTCACTGTCCTGCTTAAACCTCTCTCTATAAAAACTTCCTGCCCTTCTCTCAAGGTCTGTAAAGAATTGTGTTAGAATTTGGGTGGGAATTGCATTGAATCTGTAGATTGCTTTTGGTAAGATGGCCATTTTTTTACTATGTTAATCCCTGATCCATGAGCATGGGGGATCTTTCCATCTTCTCGTGTCTTCCTCTGCTTCTCTCTTCAGAATCTTGAAGTTCTTGTCATATAGGTCTTTCACTTGCTTGGTTAGAGTTGCACCAAGGTATAACCTTTATATCAGTTGTGGCTCTTGTGAAGGATGATGTTTACCTGGTTTCTTGCTCAGCCTGTTTATCATTTTTATAAAGAGGACTACTGAATTTTTTTTTTGAGTTAACATTTGTATACAACCACTTTGATGAAGATGTTTATCAGTTGTGGGAGTTCTTTGGTAGAATTTTTAGGGGTCACTTATGTATACTATCATATCATCTGCAATACTTTCTTGGGACCCGACTCATAGGAGAAAGCGGCTATCAAATCTGCAACCATCTCTGGCTATTTACTTCCAGGTTAGTACTTTTCCACCCTGAGGAGAGACTTGTTTTCTTAGCATGATGTTTTTGCAAACAGCCCACCACAGCTGAACACACTGTGATAACATCTTGCTTTTCTCAGGCACATCCTCGACTTGTAGTTAAGTGTCTCCAGCTACACTCCCTAGTGTGTCCTTTTATAACCATTGTTGCCTTTCAATAAATGAGACTTGATTAGACAGCCTTTCTTGTCTCCATTCTTCAAGTCTCTTGCCCCTCCATCCCCACTTTCTCCCTTGCAGACACCATTGACTGGCCCACGGACTGGGTCAATACTTAGACTTCTTCTTTTCCAATTCATATTCCTGTGATCTTATTGCTGTGGCTAGATCTTCAAGTACTATATTGAATATATACAGAGAGAGTAAATAGACCTCTCACTTATTTTAGTGGAGTTGATTTCAGTTTCTCTCCAATTAATTTGATATTGGCTGTTGGCTTGCTCTATATTGCCTTTAGTATGTTTGGGGAAAAAAATTCCTTCCATTTAGTAAACAAAATAATTCATTCCCATAAAAACCTAATGGTGGAACATGGACTCTCTCTCCTGTGGGAGTTTGTCTTGAAAAATAAAACATAGGAGAAACATAGAAAGTCCTAATGCAAAGAGCAGTCAGTCATCCAAGTGCTATTTGTGACTCATATTGGACACAGTAGGGTTCAGGCCCCCAAAAATGCTAATACCAGACCTTTATAAAGCTATTCACTTCTGAGGACACTTTTAGGAGCCTTGGGATTACAGGTCTGTGCTCAGGGGACACTTCACATAAGTTTAGGACAAAGGGAACTAAAAAGCAGAGAAGTAATTTAAAAACTATATTTTTATAGGGTTGTCCTACTTAGGTCTCAGCATTCCCCAGATTCCTGTCCTCTGCATCTTTTCCAGGTGTCATTCTCTGTCTGCATTAATCACCATCTGATGCAAAAGGAAGCTTCCTGATGAGGGTGGAGAGATGGGCTTAGTAAGTCACCAGGAGTCAGTTTAATACTATGCACATTTAGCCGGTAATAGTTGTAGATTCTACCCCTAGGGCCTATGACCTGTCTCCCTACATAATGGTGAAAGATACAGGTTTTATATTATGAAGTCGGCCTTAAGTCCAATCAATGTGCCAAAAATACTGACGAGTTAAATCTAGAAAAACTCTGTGCATGGATAGGGAGTCTATCCCCAAAATCTCAGTAATAGCCAAGCAGGAGCTTTTGGCAATTGATAGTTTCTGATGAAGAGTCAAGTTGCCTTAAGGGTATCGCCAATGGTAGGGTGACAACACTCCAGTGAAATGTGATACACCTAGATTATAAGAGTACTTCTAATAGTATTTTATATTATGAAAAAATGAGAACAGAGAGAGTTGGGTGTGTAGATCTATGAGTAGGGAGAGGGGTGAATATGACTAAAATATATCATAATAAATTCTCAAGCACCAGTAGAATGGGGGAAAACTTGTTTCTCAGAAATGGGATCAAGTTGGGGATTTTCTTTGGCAAACCAGCAGATCCAGGTTTTGCCCTGAAGCATCTTAGGTCACTCTCTTTCTCTGTGTGCACTCATTTATTTTCTGATCCATAGTGTCAGTCAAAACCCCTGCATCTCAAAACCTAATGGCTGACTGATGACCAGTGCCTGGGATGAAAAGTTACTCCCTCTGAAAGAAGTATAAAACAAAGGTGTAATAACTGCTCTGTGGATCTATATTCACCACTCTGAAACAGATACTACTGAGATAGAGGTAGGCAAGTGGAACAAAGGAAAGGAAGGAGAGGCCTTAAAGCCAGGAAGGAAAGGCTCTTGATCTGGGTAGTGATAAATTCAGGGTGATGTTATAAATCATAGAGATGGGAAGCAAATGAGCACCCACAAGGAATGCAATTGATCAGCCAGTACTCTAGAAGCCAGGCCAGGGAAGAGAGCTAAGAGTTTTATTGTTTTTGACTGTAGCAGTTGTGTAAAATAAGGGAAGATCTTTAAAAGAAGTGATCTGTTGATTTGAGATGGAGGAAGACAGTTCTTAGAGAGAGGATTAAAGAGAGCAAAATGGCAAGGGCACAGGGTGGGAGAGCACCTGAGGTACTTGAAGTTAGTCAGAATGTAGCTTTCTTTCTGTAGCTCATGGATGTTATTTGCCTATTTCCCTTTGTTCCCTGTTACCCTGAAATATATGTTAGATGCTGATAAATAGAGAGGTTTATTGGTGATGTTCACAGTTCATGAGTCAGGCAGGCTCCAGGTACACAGATTTGTGGGTTGCCTTGGTGCTAGTATAAGATTCAGAGTGCAATTGAATAAAGGTCTCAATGAAGTGGATGTGTATGTCCAGCATCTTAGAAATGCCTGCAATGAAGTGAAGCACTATTGACTCAGAAGAAAACTTTAACTCTTAAAGGTTCCACATTGTAATACAGAGAAAGTATGATATGCAAGGATGTAATAGAAAGACAAAATTAGAGGTTCGAGAGATGGTAATTGGCAAATTGTGTGTGATTCCAAGATGACAAACTGAGTTCAAACCCACCTTTTACAGATTCTTTTCTTTAAAGATATTTTCTTTATTTGCATTTTAAAAGCTATCCCAAAAGTTATCTATACCCCCCACTCTGCTCTGTTCCCCTACCCACCCACTCCCACTTCTTGGCCCTGGCTTTCCCCTGTACTGGGCACATATTAAGTTTGTAAGATATAGGGGCCTCTCTTCCCAATGATGGCCAAATAGGCCATCTTCTGCTACATATGCAGCTAGACACATGAGCTCTGGGGGTACTGGTTAGTTCATATTGTTGTTCAACCTATAGGGTTGCAGACCCCTTCAGCTCCTTGGGTACTTTCTCTAGCTCCTCCATTGGGGGTCCTGTGTTCAAACCTATAGATGACTGTGAGCATCTACTTCTGTATTTGCCAGGCACTGGCATAGCCTTACAAGAGACAGCTATATCAGGGTCCTTTCAGCAAAATCTTGCTGGCATATGCAATAGTGTCTGGGTTTGGTGGCTGATTATGGGATCGATCACTGAGTGGGGTAGTCTCTGGATGGTCTACCCTTTCATCTTATTTCCAAAGTTTGTCTCTGTAACTCCTTCCATAGGTATTTTGTTTCCTATTCTAAGGAGGAATGAAGTGTCCACACGTTGGTCTTCCTTCTTCTTGATTTTCTTATGTTTTGCAAATTGTGTCTTGGGTATTCTAAGTTTCTAGGCTAATATCCACTTATCAGTGAGTGCATATCTAGTGACTTTTCTTGTGATTGGGTTACTTCACTAAGGATGATATCCTTCAGATATATCCATTTGCCTAAGAATTTCATAGATTCATTGTTTTTAATAGCTGAGTAGCACTCCATTGTGTAAATGTACCACATTTTCTGTATCCATTCCTCTGTTGAGGGGCATCTGGGTTCTTTCCAGCTTCTGGCTATTATAAATAAGGCTGCTTGTTTCTGGTTCTTAATGTGCACCAACTAATTCTTAACTTTACTTGCTTCCAATCACCATCAAAATTTTATTTATCCTTAATGATAACAGCAATACTCTAGCCCAATACTCTAGAGAATGGGAGTTTCTTTTGTTATTAGATATCAAAATTTACCTACACTAAGCCCAATGCTCTTCCTTATATGTTAAGTCAATGGGAAAAATGTTTGAGTTTCCTTACTGTCACATAGAATGAGAAAAGCTTTTAATTTAAAAAAAAATGAAATAAAGCTTTTAGAAAGGCTGATTTGAGAAAGGACATGTACTGGTTTAATGGGGTGGAATGCCATCAGCTGCCCCTGCCCTGTCCTCCTTGCTCTGGTTGGCTGCAGTTCACGTCATTGATTTTATCAGTTCATTTTCTTGCTGCTGTGATCAAATAACCAGTGAAAGCAACTCAAGGAAGAAATAGTTCCTTTTAGCTTACAGTTCACAACAGACAGAATCCAATATGGTGGGGAAGCAATGGACACAAGAGCGTGAAGTGAGTAGTCACATGGCATCATCAGGCAGGAAACAGAGAGATGAATGTAGGTACTTAGTCAACTTTCTTCTTTTTATCCAGTTGAGGACCCCACCCATGTAATGATACCATCCATATCAAGCTATAAACTCTCTTACACACATGGCCAATGATTTGTCTTTTTGGTGATTCTAGATTCTAGATCAAGTTGACTATCAATGTCAATGATCACAGTGATCTTTCTGGCATTTATCTGACTGATCTTACACATGGACTCGCCTGTACCTTGTGAATAATTGCTGGTTAAGACATTTGACCCTCTGTGATTGTTGCTGACATTCAGAGACCTAGTCTTTGCAAGAAAACAAACCTGTCTGTATTGCTTGTGCTCTGAGGATTGGGAGTTTGTTTTATACTCTCTCATAGAAATGCCATTTCTATCTCACTTCTCTGGAACTTTCCAGAGAACACAAAGTCCAAAGGCTCAGCATCTGACAGTCATTCATGCACATGGAAACAGCCTGACAAAACATTCAGTGTCAGCCACTTCCTCGGTGTTGAGAACCTGTTTCTTTTGAGCCCGATGGTGTGTGGTACACACACACAGACGATTCCTCCATAGACAACTCAAAGTCCTTGCCCTTTTCTAAAGCTGCAGAGTGTAAGGTGGTTCATCCCATGTCCTATCTCTCTAATTTCTATCTTTTCTTCCCCACTGCACTGTTTCCCAAAAGCTCCCCTTAAGAGGCACATGTCTCCACGGCTCTGTCCAGGGTCCTGTGCCTTCCCTCCCTTCCTCCTTCTCTCACACTGTTGAAGCTGATCTTATTTTTTATTAGATATTTTCCTTATTTACATTTCAAATGTTATCCCCTTTCCTAGTTTCCCCTCTGAAACCCCCCTACCCCTGCTCCCCAGACTACCCACTCCTGCTTCCTGGTCCAGGCATTCCCCTATAGTGGGCATAGAACCTTCATAGACCAAGGGCCTCTCCTAACCTTGATGACCAACTAGGCTATCCTCTGCTACATATGCAGCTAGAGCAACGAGTCCCTCTGTGTGTTTTCTTTGATAGGTGGTTTAGTCCCAGGAAGCTCTGGGGTTACTGGTTAGTTCATATCGTTGTGCCTCCTAGGGGGCTGCAAACCCATTCAGCTCCTTGGGTACTTTCTCTAAATGCAAAATAGACAGCTACTGAGCCACCAAGCCCTGTGGAGTTCAGAGGCCCCAGGAGAGCATATTCCTAAGGGTTCAGTTGGCAGACTGACATGAGCTGAGGCTGGTCCTCAGGCTGATTCAAATGAGAGGCAAGTACAACTGAGAACTGAAGGTAAATTTGATGGCCCCAAACGGATGCAAGTGGTTGTGGAGAGGCAAGGCTCTTTGGTGATCTACTTTGGAGAGAAAACTCATTATCCATGTTAGATGTCTGCTTCAGAACATTTGTATTCATTGAAGATACCAGGATGAAACCCACAGTGTGGGTGAACTCCAATGTGGAAAAACATTAAATTGCAATGTCACTTCTTTGAAATTCCTAGGTTGTGTATTTTAATTTCTCATGGTAAAGCACAGAAATGAAAGACCTAAGCACAAACAAACAAAAACCAAAACCAACCAAACAACAACAACAAAAACCCTCACAGTTCTGTCTAAGCTGCTCTGCCTTGTAGCAAGCTTGCTCAGACCATGCTTTAAAAACTCAATATTTAACAAATGTCACCATCATTTAAAATTACACACACACAATCCAGACCCTGAAAAGCAAGGCTTTGGGGAAAGACAGGTTTCTCTGAGGGTATGGGATCTTCTCTAGGAACCTATAGATATCAGAAAGGATGAGAACATCTTCACATCAGCAGATCTCACATCTGCTCAAAATTCTATGTACATTCTGTGTGCTGAACACCAGCTATAATAGACATTCTACAACCGGAGACAGAAACAGTGCCTGAGGACCACACAAGACATGGAGGCATGTTCTAATTGTTTATGTTGATGTCAGTTGTAAGCAGCTCTCTAAACAACTAAGACATAATTATTTTGCCAATGTGAACTTCTCTGAAAATGGCCAGAGGTGACACTAGCCACACCTGATACCTGGAAATTTACATCCACAAGGGACAGGTTATCTGACAGACACTTTTAGAATTATAAATAATGCTACTATGAATAGTTCAGTCCACACTGAGCTCCAGGACATGTATGTACATGCATAGTGAAGTCTACATAAATCTGTTTCTACACTGACCTCAAGACACAGGTATCATATAATCTATTTTTATTTATTCTTGAAAAGTCAGCTAACAAAAATATATGATGCTGGCTGGGTGATATGTAAATCCCAGATGCATTGTTCACGCAAATAGATAATGTGAAATTAAGTTACATGAATACCACTACCACCACCACCACCACCACCAACAACAACAACAAAACCCACAACTGGCCAGAAGGAAAAAGGTGGGCTGGTTAATTTACTGTATATGTGGGGATATCATTGAATGAATTCTTGGCCTCCAAATCTCAAACATAGGGATTAAAAGAGTGTGTTGCTGTACTCAACTTGATTTGTTTTTATAAAATTGGCATAGTTACACCATTCACATTTATTTAACACGAGTATTGTTCTATCAAGGCACAAGTTCTCCATTTTATTGTTTTCTACAGGGCTGTCTCCCCACATTCTTTGCTGTTCTCTTGCCTTCTCTTGGTGGCTAAAACATTTCTTTTAAGAATTTCGTTTTAGCCGGGCGTGGTGGCACACACCTTTAATCCCAGCCCTCGGGAGGCAGAGGCAGGTGGATCTCTGAGTTCGAGGCCAGCCTGGTCTACAAAGTGAGTTCCAGGACAGCCAGGGCTATACAGAGAAACCCTGTCTCGAAAAACCAAAAAAAAAAAAAAAAATTCATTTTGATGTATGTATAGAGTAAAATTAGATTCACTGTACTTTCTTTATTTTTTGGCTTCTCTATTTGGACTTAAATGTTTTATTAGTTTTTCAGAATTCTGTTCAACAGTTTTTGATCAGATTCACCCTTCCTTCCCAGCCTCTTCTCAGATGTATCCCTTTCCTCCCCAACTTTAAGTCTCCTTTTCTCCATCATGGCTGTTTTTTCCTAGCAAAGGATTATTGGGGTTGGCACCAGCACCAGAGTCAGCAGACACCCTCACGGTCCCTATAAGACTCTCCACGTGATCTTAGGATCACTGATGAGCAGAACACAATATCGGTCCCAATCTAATCACTCTCGGGACATGTGACAGCAGTAGGGAAACAGAAAACCGGCCAGACCAGAGGCACAAGTCCCTTCTGGTCAGCGCCAGCACTGAGTCAATTTGGGCATGGAATCATTGGACACCCTCACAGTCCCCAGAGGACTCTCCACTTGATCTTAGGACCACTGACCAGACAGCTCCACAGTCCTCAAAGGAGACACCACTTCCAGGCACTGTAACACGCCCAGGATCTTAGGACAACAGGACCCCAGGATAACAGGATCTGGGTCACACTAGTATTTCAGGGTCTCAGAGTAGCTTGACTGCCAAGAACTCTGACACACCCAGAATTTCAGGTTCACAGGAGCCCACAATCTAAGGATCACAGAGAAAGCTGGACTCTGAGGAGTTCTGAATCAACTGGGATTATAGGAAGGACAGGCTCCAATCAGATATATTGAGGTCAGCAAACACTTGAGATAATGAGATGGCAAGAGGCAAGTGTAACAATAGAAGTAACAGAAACCAAGGTTACTTGGCATCATCAGAACCAAACTCTCAGACCATAGCAAGTCCTGGATACACCCTCACACCAGAAAAGCAAGACGTGGATATAAAGTCACTTCTCATGATAATGATGGAGGACTTTAAGAAGGAAATACAGGAAAACACAGGTCAACAGCTAGAAGCCTTTAAAGAGGAAACACAAAAATCCCTTAGAGAGTTACAGGAAAACACTACCAAACAGGTGATGGAATTGAACAAAACCATCCAGGATCTAAAGTGGAAGTAGAAACAAACAAACAAAACAAAAACAAAAACAAAAACAAAGGGAGACAACTCTGGAGATAGAAACCCTAGGAAAGAGATCTGGAACCATAGATGCGAGCATCAGCAACAGAATACAAGAAATGGAAGAGAGAATCTCAGGTGCAGAAGATTCCATAGAGAACATCGACACAACAGTCAAAGAAAATACAAAATGCAAAAGGATCCTAACTCAAAACATCCAGGTAATCCAGGACACAATGAGAAGACCAAACCTACAGATAATAGGAATTGATGAGAATGAAGATTTTCAACTTAAAGGGCCAGCAAATACCTTCAACAAAATTATAAAAGAAAACTTCCCGTACCTAAAGAAAGAGATGCCCAAGAACATACAAGAAGCCTATAGAACTCCAAATACACTGGACCAGAAAAGAAATTCTTCCTGACACATAATAATCAGAAAAACAAATGCACTAAATAAAGAGAGAATATTAAAAGCAGTAAGAGAAAAAGGTCAAGTAACATATAAAGGCAGGCCTATTAGAATCACTCCAGACTTCTTACCACAGACTATGAAAGCCAAAAGATCCTGGAGAGATGTTATACAGACACTAAGAGAACACAAATGCCAGCCCAGGCTACTATACCCAGCAAAACTCTTGATTACCATAGATGGAGATAACAAAGTATTCCATGACAAAACCAAATTCACACAATATCTTTCCAGGAATCCAGCCCTTCAAAGGATAATAACAGAAAAAAAACCAATACAAGGACAGAAACTACACCTTAGAAAAAGCAAGAAAGTAATCTTTCAACAAACCTAAAAAAAGACAGCCACAAGAAAAGAATGCCAACTCTAACAACAAAAATAATAGGAAGTAAAAATTACTTTTCTTTAATATCTCTTAATATCAATGGACTCAATTCCCCCAATAAAAAGACATACACTAATAGACTGGCTAAGCAAACAGGACCCAACATTTTGCTGCTTACAGGAAACGCATCTCAGGGGAAAAGACAGACACTATCTCAGAGTGAAAGGCTGGAAAACAATTTTCCAAGCAAATAGTCTGAAGAAACAAGCTGGAGTAGCCATTCTAATATCGAATAAAATCGACTTTCAACCCAAAATTATCAAAAAAGAGGAGGGGCACTTCATACTCATCAAAGGTAAAATCTTCCAAGAGGAACTCTCAATTCTGAATATCTATGCTCCAAATGCAAGGGCAGCCACATTCATTAAAGACACTTTAGTAAAGCTCAAAGCACACATCGCACCCCACACAATAGTAGTAGGAGACTTCAACAGCCCACTCTCATCAATAGACAGATACTGGAAATAGAAACTAAACAGAGACACAGTGAAGCTAACAGAAGTTATAAAACAGATGGATTTAACAGATATCTACAGAACATTTATTTTATCCTAAAACAAAAGGATATACCTTCTTCCCAGCACCTCATGGTACCTTCTCCAAAATTGACCATTTAATTGGTCAAAAAACAGCCCTCAACAGTTACAAAAATACCCCCAGAGCCTGTGTCTCTAGCTGCATATGTAGCAGAAGATGGCCTAGTTGGCCATCATTGGGAAGAGAGGCCCCTTGGTCTTGCAAACTTTATATGCCCTTGTACAGGGGAACACCAGGGTCAAGAAGTGGGAGTGGGTAGGTAGGGGAGTAAGGCGGGGAGGGAATAGGGGACTTTTGGATTAGCATTTGAAATGTAAATGAAGAAAATACCTAATAAAAATTGGAAGAAAAGATTATTGGGTACATGATCTTCCACTAAAGTGTGATGAACTTATCAGAAGCGAGAGTATTAAAGAAAATCAGCCCATTCTCTCACACCAATTATCAATTGCCAATATCTCTTCTTTGGGTTATGGATCTTCACATTTAACTCCCTTCTTGCAAAGGGTTTATGCATACTGTTACAACCTTGGTGAGGTCATATGTACAGCAGCATCCTTATTGTTTCCAGAAGAAGCAGGTAACCACCTGTGACTCTTATCCTTTTTCTTTTTCCTTTCCTTGATCCTTGCATCTTTGGAGAATAGGGTGTATAAATGTCCCATTTATGGTGGAATATTCTGGAGTCTCTTACTCCCTGTACTTTGGACAGTGGTGGAACTCTGTGTTAACCATCATCTACCACAAACAAAAGTTTCTTTGATGAGGATTGAGAAATACCTTTCAATTTGGACATATTGTCATTAAGGGTTGCTCTAATACCATGTAAATTTAGCAAAAATATCAGCAGTAGATTCTTTCTCAGGGTATACAATGCATGTAGTCATAGGTTCTTGAATGCATAACTGTTGGTTCCTCCCATAATGGCCATGCCACTAACGCAGCAACTAGCATGTTTTGTCAACTCTGTAGTGTAGCTTACAAGATTCACAGTTGGGTGATATTTATGACTTCTCATAGTATCTTCTAGAACTATGAAAACTCACCATTATGGATGAAACATCTAGGTGAGTAGCTCCTTGATTTCTCTGTTCTGGGACTGAAGTATATATGTCTTCAGCAATAGGATTTTACCATCAACTTCTAGAAGGTCACCAAGAGCATTGGTGTGTTGGCTAGTCTTAATGTCAACTTGACACAAAAGCTAGTGTTATCCAAAATAAGCCTCATTTGAGAAAATGCCCTCATAAGATCTAACCATAAGGAATTTTCTTAATTAGTAATTACAGGGGAAGGGCACAGCCCAACGAAAGTGATTCCATCATTGGATTGGTCGTCCTGGGTTCTATAAGAAATCAGAGTGAGTAAGCCTTGGGAGCAAGAGAGTAAGAAGCGCCCCTTTATACTGCCTGTATAAGCTCCTGGCTTCAAGTTTCTTCTCTGCTTGAGTTCCTTCCACCAGCTTCCTTCAGTGATGAAAGTATAAGTCAAATAAACCATTCTCCTCCAACTTGTTTACTTGTCATGGTGTTTCATCACCGCAGTAGAAATCCTAGCTAAGACAATAATATCTTGTACTTTTGGGGGGGTAGGTGGTGTCTTTGCAAACTCATTTGCCCATAACTCCAAAAGAAATTCAGGATTCCTGGGGTTATGTTTATTGAGTTGTGATTTACATGCTAATATGACTCAGGTTGGAGAAATAACTCAATAAGTAAAAAGCATTTCAAAGGCAAGCATAAGGATTTACATTCATTTTATCACAAAGGAGAAACCAAGAAAACTGGATTCCTGGGGCTTGCCAGCCAGGAAGCTTAGGCTACTTGGCAAGATCCAGATCAGTGAGAGACCTTGTTAAGGTAATTGACAGGTTGGGAACAATAGCTAAAGTTATGATTTGGCCTCCACAAGTACCAACACTCATGTTCCCTGCACATATACATACATACTACTACACCTGCATGTGTGCACCTCCTCAGAAATTCATACACACTCACACACAGACTCACACACGTTCTCTCTCACACCCTCCCTTTTATAAGAGGAGCTATTCAATGGATTTAAAACATTTGTAAAGTCATGTGACAATCACCTGATACTAAAATCATCACACCAAAAAGAAACACTGTCCCTTCTTAAATCTACATTCTTTTTTTATAACATCTAAGTCCAATTGCATGGCCATGGTATTGATTGGCCTAAGACATTTTTGTAGGACCTGTAGTAACTACATTAAAATTGGAAAATTTCTATGTAAATTGTTCCTTAAAATGAACAGAGCAATAGATAAATGTTTACAGTGTAAGCATTCAGCAGGCTAAAGGGAAGCTAGTCTGCTTTCTAGTGTGTATTGTCACACAAATGGCAGTTGAAGTGTAGAGACATTATGCATGCTGCCAGTGAGTCTCTTAGAGTCGAGGAAACTCAAATGTGGTGAAAATATTATCTTGATAAATACTAAGTGTGTAGGAAATGTCATTAATCTAAGAAAGCATTGCCATCCAGCTACCAATCACAATTATAGATTATCTATTCAAGCATCCCTGAGAGTGTGTTCTCTTTGCCTTCCTTCCCTGAGCTATGAAAGAATTAATTTAATTCAAGTTTTGTCTCATAATTTCAAGTCAGACCACCCTCTGGGCATCAATCCCAGGCTGGCTTTATCAACAGCAACACAACTCTGACAGTTGAAGCTTGCATCTAAAAACACACAGAGAGGGAAGCTTTCAAAATAGAGCCAGACATTGACTTTCAAAATAGCCCTGTCTATTGCATGCAATCTTGATAAGGTGATTTTCCCATAAGGGGCTTGCTGGGTGTGTGGCTGATAGCAGAGCTGTCTCTCCTGGGGAAAAGGTGGCATCTCCAGGTTATATCAACTTGCTTTCCTTGAAAACAAAAGTGCAAGTGAAAGGCACAAGTTAATCCTCTTCTGTGGTGCTGTGGCCTGGGAGGACACCTTCCCTCCATCTCTCTTCATAGAGAAGTCAGGGGATGGGGTTCATTCCTGGGGTTACTGCAGTCTTGGCTGCTGCTCTTATGACATCTTTGTGATGTTGTAGCTTTCACTAAGCTGCCTTATTCCTGCAAGCATGGAGAACCCATGAGTTCCTACCTCTTTTTTTTTCCAGAATGAAATATTTTTAAGTAGAACAGTGGGAAAGGTGTCTGCTACCAGATCTACTAGCCCAGCATAATACAGGTTCCGTTCTTCTTGGGTACAGGTTCAATGGTTTACTTAATGTTCTTGAAGGTGAAATTTCTCTCTATAAGAAAGTAATGTATGCATTTATGGACAATTTCCTTGATAGACAGTAGTTACAAAGAAGAAAGAAGCCAGTGGTTTCCTCCCTCCCTCCCTCCCTCCCTCCCTCCCTCCCTCCCTCCCTCTCTCTTTCTTCCTTTATTAAAAAAAATTCTTTCTTTTTTGATGTTAACTACATCTTGGACACATGAGGATTCAAAGCCAGGGTGTGGAGAGTGATCCACCTATGTTTCATGTCTTCATGGCTTTCCCATACACTTTGAATAGACTATTTATGGCAGCTTGGCCACATATCTCAACACAGCTGTGAAGAGTGCAACATAAGCTGTGTGTAGCCCACCCTGCTGTGTCTGTTTTCTCCTTAGCATGTGTCCTGTAATAGTTTTCCTCCAATTGATCCTGATTGCTAGAATGATGAAATACAAGTAAAGGATCATTTTAAAAATCGGCAACACTTTAGCTGGTGGGCAAATGCTGATTAAAACTATTTTAGGATTTCACCACAGTCAGAGGGTCTAAATTCAAAGGAGAGTCAATGACATGCTGGCATGAAGCTAGGAAAAAGGATGCACATATTCACTGCTGTTGGGAATGAAAACTGATCCAGACACTACAGAAATTGATGTGGACATTCCTCAAAACCCTAGATATAGATATACCACAGGAATCAGCTATACCACTCTTGGGAAAAGACTCAAGGACTCCATATCATACTGTAGAGATACATGATCATTCATGTTTATTTTTGTCCTATTCAGAATAGCCAAGAAATGGACAAAGCCTAAATGTGTATCAACTGGTGAACAGATAATGAAAATACAGTACACTTATACAAAGAAATATTATTCCTCTGTTAAGGGAAATGACATTCAAAGGTAAATGAATTAAGCGGAAACAAAAGTATTGAGAAAGATAATTCAGAACCAAAAATTCAGAACCAAACAAAACAGTAAGAACAATAAAAATGGCACATCTTTTCTTCTATTTGTGTGTGAATGTTCAGATGTGTGTATTATTCAGAGTATCTATAGAGGTCAGGTAAGAGGCCATTTGTGATGAGCTTTCCAGGGAGAGAAGAGAGAACTTAGTGGTATAAAGGTCTAAAGAGAAATAATGGAACAGGAGGGTCAAAAGGATGGGAGGGCAGTGTAGAGGGACACAGGACACAGGGAGGGATACCTAACACCAAAGGTCTGTCCAAAGTATGTGGAATCCTACTGCTGTTGGACCTTCGTATATGTGCACACTTTGCCCTTTCTTAGAATTGGGAACAAAACACCCATGGAAGGAGTTACAGAGACAAAGTTTGGAGCTGTGACGAAAGGATGGACCATCTAGTAATTGCCACATCCAGGGATCCATCCCATAATCAGCTTCCAAACGCTGACACCATTGCACTAGCAAGATTTTGCTGAAAGGACCCAGATATAGCTGTCTCTTGTGAGACTATGCCGGGGCCTAACAAACACAGAAGTGGATGCTCACAGTCAGCTAGTGGATGGATCACAGGGCCCCCAATGGAGGAGCTAGAGAAAGTACCCAAGGAGCTAAAGGGATCTGCAACCCTATAGGTGGAACAATATGAACTAACCAGTACCCTGGAGCTCTTGACTCTAGCTGCATATGTATCAGAAGATGGCCTAGTCGGCCATCACTGGGAAGAGAGGCCCATTGGACACACAAACTTTATATGCCCCAGTACAGGGGAATGCCAGGGCCAAAAAGGGGGAGTGGGTGGGTAGGGGAGTGGGGGTGGGTATGGGGGGCTTTTGGGATAGCATTGGAAATGTAAATGAGGAAAATACATAATAAATTTTTTTTTAAAAAAAAGAATGTTTGGAGAGTTTGTAAGAAACAGAGCATGGGATGCTATTTACAATGTTTCTGCACTTTGCAACATAGAGAAGTTACCACCTAAGTTTCTTGTGAGCCTTGAATCCCAGGATCAGAACTTTGGAAATTACCTGGTGGGCCTTTATGTCTGCACTGTTTCTGGCCCTTAAAATTAGTGTCACATAGTCCATGAGGATCTTATGATCTCTGGAAACAACCCCAGACAGCTGGTAATGTGGGGCAGCAATGTAAGAATCAGGGACGTGGTGGAAAGGCCAGTGAGCTGTTCCAGGCTCGGCTTCAGCATGTGGAAGAAACTTCCATTGGGTTGGATTCTGGAGTTTCTAAAAAAGGAAGACAGTTGAATCAGAACATAAAGATTGATGTATGTCTACTGTGCCTTCCAGAGGCTGCCCCTGACTTCACCTTGATGTTATGTGTCTCTTAGGGTACAAGGCTCTCTGCCAGAGAAAATTCTTTCAAAGAAAAGTATTCTTTTGTTTCCAGAACCTTTGTAGAAAAGGAATCATATAGACTTCCTCAAACGCTCTGCAGGCCCAGAGCTGCTTAGGAAAGATGCCTTCACAGGATCCATTTATGCACACTGTGATGAACCTGCAGTACCAAAAGGATCAGACAACTCTGCTATGGAGTGCCCTTCACATTGCATAGTTTCAAGGAAAGTTCACCCAAGATGACAGTGCTGAAGGGAAGGCTCTCTGGGAGCATGTGATTTCCTCCAAAAGCTACAAGTCCTCTCTTTGGAGGTTGGCATTGAGTTTCTGTTGTCAGTGCTTCCTCCTCCTCCTCCTCCTCCTCCTCCTCCTCCTCCTCCTCCTCCTCCTCCTCCTCCTCCTCCTCTTCTTCTTCTTCTTCTTCTTCCTTCTTCTTCTTCTTTTTCTTCTTCTTCTTCTTCTTCTTCTTCTTCTTCTTCTTCTTCTTCTTCTTCTTCTTCTTCTTCTTCTTCTTCTTCTTCTTCTTCTTCTTCAACTCACCTTTTAGATGATCTGAAATGGAAGTCATATAGTACTTATGCAATTTTACACATTTGTGATTTAAAAACATGATCTATGTGTTTGGTGTTATGCAATCATGAAGACTTGAGTTTGATCCTCGGCACTCGGGGGGGGGGGGGGAGACTAGGTGTAATGCCATGTGTTTGCCATACCAGTGCAGTGGATGCAGAATTAGGAAGATGCTTGGATCTTCCTGGCCAGTCAGCCTAGTGTTCTTGGCAAGTTACAGGTTTTGAGGCTTCAAAACCAAGAAAGACAGCTCCTGAGCAATAATAGCAATTGGATTGTTTCTGGCCTCTACCAGTGTGTGTCACACACATTCACCTACATATGAATAAACACATACACGTGCACACACACACTCACACACACACACACACACACACACACACACACACACACAGATATAACAAGACAAACAGGTAAGATAGCTTATGAAGAAAAGGTGACTTCTATTTCAGTGGTGTTTGAAAGTTTAGACTGTGTGGCTTTTTTCCCCATGGCTTACTCTTGAAACACACAGGAGGTCTGAAGACACATTTGCAAGTTAGAGTTGCTGCTTTCATTAAGCCTCGGTTTAAAGAGAAGTTTTCATTATGTGAAAATAAAATAAAAATCTCAATTTTCGTCCTCATGGTACCTGGGGAAACAAGCAGATGCTCTATAGCACTTTGTCACAAGACAGAGAGCACCTTGGTGCAGCGTAAAGGGTACTTGGTAGTGGTGTCTGCAACGCTCTGTGCTAACGGCTGCCTGAGACTGCCACGGAGTCTGGCAACAGATGGGGCTTGAGTTGCTGTTAAGCTTTGGTCTCCATTTCCTTTGATGCACAGTTCCAAAGACAGTTTTAAGAGAACTTTCAAAGCTAACTTTCCGGATTGCTGAAGTGCGTAACATTAAGGAGGTATCGCTCTAAAGCATGTGAAATACTTAGGTATGCCTTTTATATGTCATCTTTGGGGGACTAGATTATGTTTTGGCTTTTATCAGTAAAGCTGTTTTCTACATAATGTGTTTGTGCACCCCAGGCTCTACCATCATTTCTTAGAATTTCACCCTTTTCCCTGAACCCCTGACAGGGAGTTTGTGATGAGAAGGCACAGAAAAGAGATGGTTGCTCAAATCTGCAATCCGTGGCTACTGGGATGTTTTCTGGACTCACAAGTAACCTCTGGGGCAGTGGATAGAACTGCAGCTGGAGAGACCAGCCACAAATGCAGTTGCTTTTCCTCGACCTTATATCTTCACCATTTCAAAATGTATAAAGCAGAACTCTGAAGCCTGAGGTCAGAGGCTGTCACATTAGGCAGACATTCTAATTCATACCAGTTCTGAGACCACAAGGTACTGGGTGTTCCTCTGTTTCATATTTTGTAACCATTAGTAAATAAAAGCCCCAATTCCAGGCAGTGGGACAGATAGACACACATCTCTAGAGCACAGTGGCAAGCCCTTGTGAATGTACCATGACTGTTCCGTGCAAGAGTGTGGGTTTGCCTGTTAAAACATGCATTATACAACTGCCAGACATTGGCAGCAATGAATACTAGCAACTATATTGCAGAAGTATTCTATTGCCAACTCTACTCATTTTCCTTAAAGATAAAACAATGAATTCATGAAATTCTTAGACAATGGATGGATCTGGAGGATATCATCCTATGTGAGGTAACCCAATCACAAAAGAACACACAAGCTATGTACTCACTGATAAGTGGATATTAGCCCAGAAGCTTGGAATACCCAAGATACAATTTGCAAAACACTGAAACTCAAGAAGATGGAAGACCAAAGTGTGGACACTTCGATCCTTCTTAGAAGGGGGAACAAAATACCCATGGAAGGAGTTATGGAGACATAGTTCGAAACAGAGACTGAAGGCATGGCCATCCAGAGACTGCCCCACATGGGGATCCATCCTATAAACAACCACCAAAGCCAGACACTGTTGCAGATGCCAAAAAGAGCTTGCTGATAGGAGACTGATACAGCTGTCTCTAAGTTGTTTGAGATAAACTCTTTTTGTTGTTCACTGAAGTGGACTCCAATCTACTTGTCTGAGAGTTTCTGGATTCTCTTATCTCAGCTTCCCATCTCCCCACTGTAGTACTGCCATTATTAGCAAATGCTATCATGACCAGCTTTACAAGGCTTCTGGGATTCAAACTCAAATCCTTACACTTGCACAGTAAGTGCTTTATCTACTGAAACTCCCAGCCCCAGATTGATATTTCTCTCTCTCTCTCTCTCTCTCTCTCTCTCTCTCTCTCTCTCTCTCTCACACACACACACACACACACACACATACACCAATTAATATCTGTATCTATAGCATCAATACCATCTTTATATCAACATGCATGTGTAAATCTATCTATATATTTAAGTGACTATCAATACCAATACCATTATCAAGTAATTTCCTTGCTAGCATCTCTCCTTTCAGGACTAGATGTCTAACACATGTCTCGGTATCTAGTTCTACCTAGATCTACATAGGCAGCAGCTGTCCCTGCATCTGCTTGTCTGCCTCAATGAGCTGTGTCTACTTCTCTTCCTGTAGCTGTGCTTACTTACTTTAGAAACTTTATATTAATAAAAATCATCCAGGAAAAGGACCACTAGTTTTTCTTTTCTTTTTCTTTCTCTCTCTTTTTTTAAACAAGTAGCCCCTTAAGTGGCCCCTTAAGAGATGTTTTACCTTCTTAATATTGACTGTGAGAAAAGGAGAATCCTACAGGGGCATGGGATGCCTGAGCCAGGAAACTTATTATTCCAGTGAGTGATGTGATGTGTGTGTGTGAGGTCACATGACCTCCTTGTACCTGGAATTTTACAGTAGAGTTAGCGCAGGCCTGTTTTACCTCTCCCCTGACAGGGCTGGGACTAGCCTTGTGTCAGCCCACCACGATGTCCGTCCCAAGACTGAAGCAGCTGCCCCTGATTCACCCGTGTGAGCATCTACCTCTGTATGAGAGCCATCTCTGCCCTGTGAATTGGTCTGTGACCTCTGTATTCCTGCTACCCTCAGAAGCTGAGAAATGCAGTCTGCAGGTTGCCACTTGAAAGGAGAGCAAACTCAGGGAACATCAAGACTTTTGGAGTTTCTGCCAGAGCTTTGCTTCCCTCAGAGCTTTTCTTCTTTCTCTCCTTGGAAATCAGGACCAATTCCTGGAGCCCTTTTGTCTTTAATGAACACATTTGTGTCAAGCCCAGCTGTTCTAGAAGGGACACTTTTCTACTCAAAGGGAAGACTGATGTTTGCATCTGCAACCTGCAAGAGGCTGACTTCTTCAGCAAAAGGGGACTGCCTTACCCAGTGCTGAAGTCTCCCTTCTGTCAGCTTTTCTCCTCATTTCATCATTTGATCCTGACCTTTGTGGGACAAAAGACCAATGCTACCCCTGTGTTTCTGCAAACAGGGGCTGTCTGTGCATTATGTGGTTAATATTGATTATAAATCATGTCAGCTCAGCAAGCCCTACTTGTCCCTTCCCCCACTACAGAAGCCATTTTCTGCCTCTCACCTGCTTTGGAATGAAATTTTTTTTTTCTTTTGAAAAGACTCAACACATCTAATTGTATTTATTTAGATTAAAAACCAGGATGATATCATGTCTGAGACAGGGCACAGAAGAGAAGTACAGTAAGCCCCATGACCTGACAGTGGTGATGAGCATCTGGTTGTCCCTGAAGCGGTTGCTCACTCTCTATCCTGGCTGTGGTCTGTTCAGGTTACAGAGCCACAGGACAGCTCACAGGGAGGTCGGGCAAGGCTGAAGGTCAAGTGTTTTCTTATCTGCAGACAATTGCATATGTGGCTTTAAGAAGTGTGCAACTTTGATTGTGATGTACCCCTCCCCCCTTTCAGGCTTCCCTTCCCCAAAGACAGCAAGGAGTTTAGAAGCACTGAGATGACTCACCACCAGCAGCTTCACTCGCTCCCTGGTATATCTTCCAATGGTGTCAAAGTCAACATGTTTCACTCAGAGTTTCCATGGTACCTCAAACATCCCAGTTACTATCATCTCATCTGGGGCTGATGTGATTGTAGGCACATTACTCCTAAGGCTACAGAAACTAGCTCTTCCCCATCTAGCTGACTTTAGCATAAAAGTAAAATCGAATCATAGCAATGAAATTTTATCTCAACTCTCTTCATCCTCCATGAGAGTTAATAACAGGAGGCTTTTCTCTCTCTTTCTCTCCCTAAGTAGCATAAGAGATATGAAATTGAAATTAGCATATCTCCTGAACCATTAAGTCCCAAATAGTTTTCACTAAATTGACTCAAGGGTGAGTGTGGTGCTGGACTCCTCTATTGCTGCTTTATTATAAATGTGAAGATTTTTTCAGCAAGAGAAAAGCAAAGGAAGATAGCATGAAGTAATAAGAAAAAAAGTCATGATAAGACCGTGATCACAAGTCAAAGTAATGAGAAGCACATCTCCCGAGGCACCCTCTGCTCTGTGCTCTGTCTCATTGGCTATACCCTATACCAGTTCTGTGTGAGGCTAGGGAAGGAGGCCATGCCATCTAGAATGCAAATTGACAGCTGTGCAGGTTGATGCACAGGATAAGGCACACCCAATATCTGTCAAAGGACCTAGTGCCTTGTTGGATGTGGAGTCCACTGGAGACCTTAAACAAAACTGGAAAGCATTTCAAAACAGAGGAGGGATGTCCAATTGAAAGGAACCTTTTCAGAGTTGGGGAAGGAACTTGGGAACTGCTACAAAATTCACAATGAATGGAGCCAATGGTAGGAAACAGGGCTATTTGAAAGGTAAGGAAATATATTTTGGAGTATTTAATCTTGTAGTTCTGTCTGTCCCTAGAGTGACTTGTGCCCTGGTGGGATAGGAATTAAACTATTCAACTGTGATGGAGCAGCCTCACAGAGGAAGCCTCAGCCACAGACTGCCTGTCCCCAGGTTTCAGGAAGACATTGTGGGACTAAAGAAACCCATGAGGACTTTGACAGTCAGAAGTGGGAGATGTAATGACCCCTGGCCTTGAGGTGAGTGACTCACTGGGCTGGTTCCAGTAGCAGAGAAGAATTAACCCTTTATGGGGTAGCTTACATTGGAGATGTCTCTGAAAGATGTGTCTTAATTCCCAAGGAGATGACCTTAGAATCAGAATCAAACAGATCCATGTGACTATGCTTCACATGGAAGGATGTGGCTAGCTCACTAGGGTGTTCTGGAATGGTAGGTATCTCTCAATAGTTTGGGATTTTGTGATTCTCCTGGGTTTCGAAAACAAGATTTTGAAAATGTTTGAAGTACAACCCAATCCATCCAAAGGTTTTTTTCAAGAAATGAAATAATACTACCAGCAAAACCCAGGCAAACAGAAGAGTGTTCTCAAAGTTAGGCCACCTGTAAGCAAGCAACTCTTCCTTCATGGGCCAGCAGCATTAACAAGTCTTCAGCCCACTCACTGCTCATCTGCCTCCATCTCAGGACACATTCTGAAGTCAAGGTTGCCTGACCCACAACTGGGCCATGGTAAACTGTATCCTCAGCTTGTGATGCTCTGAAATATTCCTTAAATTTTGGATGAGACTCTGCAGATCACTGTAGGGTAGCATCATGGCATCACCTTGGTGAATTATGTGACAGGCATAAAGAATGTGAAAGCCAATGTGACAGGTGACCCCAGAGGTATCATGAAGCTCCAGTCTAGAGCTGGGCACACCACAGAGGATCCTTTCCCTGACCAGTAACTGGTGACCAGCATCCAGTGACCAGCACTTTATTCTTCATGCTCACAGCTAGCCACAGAGTCACCACTGCCAAGGGCAGAGGGGAAAGAATGGGAATAACTTCTGAGATCAAAGGCCTCCAAAAGACATGCTGGAGGCTGTCCAGTTTGTGACAGGAAATTTCACACCTGAGCTAAGGTCTCAACATTGATAATACATTAAACACGAGGGCAAAATAACCTGTAATTATTTTTCCCTTTTAGGTTAAAAATTGACCAAAGAAGAATGCTATTATTCTATAAAATGCAAAACCCACTTAAAATTTCTTTTTTCTATAGTGAAAGCCAAGAGATTATTATTGAGAAAGAAACTCTGAGATTCCCATTATCCTTAAATCTCAGGGAACCAGGACACTGTTGCACTCAATGATAGTTCATTCTAGGCACTATATCATATTCTAACAAGTACATTAATAATCTCAAATTGGGGAAGTTGACCAAGAAATGAAATAGAAAAAAATTATATGTGTG